>NW_006263411.1:599334-616400 GCF_000469605.1 Apis dorsata
ATTAACCCTTTGCTCTCCAACGGTATCACTTGAGTTAATGCCATAACTCCAGTGATCTTCGGTACTGGGATTGTTGCGGCAATTTGAACGGCGACAATATTTATTTATCTTTGATTTTTTTAGAATATCGCTTCATAAATAGGTTTCTAAGCTCTTTACATATAATCTTATGAGGTGTAATTTTATCTTATGAGTAATTATCTTATGATAATCTTATGAGGCCACCGAACGTATCTAACGCGCGGGTCTGGAATTGCTAGTTCGACCGACCGAAACAGGTCTGGAGTGCAAAATTAATAATCATGTTAATTTTATAAGTTAACTATAAAATTTATACAGCATTTGCTTTTATCCAATCAAGATATGATACAACACGGGTATAGACAGTTGGATAATCAGTGAGGGCACAGCCCATTGCCCATGAAACGAGACCAATGAGTTTTCCATCGACGACTAAGGGGCCACCAGAATCACCCTACATAAAAAGAAAAATATAAATTCAATTTTTGTAAAATTCTAGTGATTCTATGATATTTTATTCTAGTGATATTGCAAAACTTTTCAAATTGGAGAAAAGCATTTTATTTTTAATTCCATTTATTTTATATATATTTCAATAATAATGATAAATAAATAAAAAGAAATTATAACAAGTAAAAGAAATGAATTAAATAACATAAAATTGTTAAGACAGATTAATAATAAAGGATTGAATAGAATTGCAATCTAAACATTGAAAATTCACTTTATGAAAACTTAATAAAAAAAAGTAATTATCTCTTTCTTCTTCTCTCTCTCTCTCTCTCTCTCTCTCTTTTCATGATTAGAATTATAACAATGAAATAGTTAAAATGAATTAATTAGAGTAAAAAGCCTCAAAAAGCATTAGAAAGTAAAATTATTAAAATTATATTAAATATAACTTACATTACATGATCCTTTTTCACTAGTTGGATTGTATGCACAAATTTGAGTGTTGTAAATATTGTAATTCACTTTATTATACATTAATTCACAATATTCTTGATTTGCAATCAGGATGTCTGCTCGTTGCAAGTAAATAGTTGATGGTCCTCCTTGCTGCAATTACACAATTCATACAAAAAATTCAAAAATATCCTGTAATATTATGTATAATATTACAAAAGTTCAATATTACATTTATATTGTTACATTTCAATTATAAAAATAAAAATAGAATTGAAATGAAACAATGATATTTTATAATTTCGTTATAAAATAATTTTAATAAATAAATTTTATTTACACTGAGTCTGCCCCAGCCAGAAACAATTGCCAAATCATTTGTCTTAATGGTATCGTTTGGTGATGGAAGAGGGACGAAGGAAATTAACTTCGATTGCACAAATGGTGTCTTAACCTGTAACAAATAAAGCATAATAATAGAATTTGTCTCGTGGTGTCAATTATTAATCATTAACTTGAAAAAAATCTGTATTTAAGTACCTTGAGCAATGCTATGTCGTTCTTCCACGAATCCGAAGAATTATATTTTTCGTGAATAAAGATTTTATGGACATCATTCTCGTATCTTGGAATGGCTAAATTGATCGTGCCAGATATGACCTTGATATCTTCTGCAGATTTACTATATATATATATAAAAAAAAAAAATAAATAAATAAAAGGAAAAAAAAATGAGAAAGAAATTAAAATACTAAAATATTAAAATAGTGTTGATTTTTTTCTATTTTCTCAATTCTTTATGAGATTCTGATAATTTTGATAATTGCAAACTTGATAATTTATAAAAAAATCTCCTTGCATCTTTTGATAAAAATGATCATCTGGAGCAAACAATGAAAAATGATAATCAAAAGAAAAGTGCATACCTTAAATTTATAAAAAAATTGTAAATAAATTAGGTAATTGTAAATAAAATATTGTAAAAAAATTAGGCTTTCAGGGAAAATTGAATTTTGAATTGTTTAAATCGTTAATATAAATAAGAATACTTAACAACAATACATTGAACTTTCCAAGTTGAAAGTTGACGAATTTTATCAATAAAAAGTGTAAGCAATTATAGTTTTTTCTAGATCAATTATTTAGAAAGTATATTTGATTTATATCGTTGTGACAGATATGCTATATGATTGATTCATTATCTATTATTGGACGAAGTATAAAAAAGTATTGATCAGTATATACTTATTTTTAACTTCGTTTTTGTGAAATCACACTATCGTTCAGAAATTTTAAAATATTTCTGTATTTTCAATTTTCAGAACTTTAATATATAATATCAATCATAAATTCATAATCCATAAATTGTACATGTTTTTTAATAAAATCATTAATAATGAATTGTTACACGTCAAGTTAAATTTCTCTACATTTTGAGGATAAATAAATAAATAAAAAATTGTTTTTTTAGAATAAGGTGTGATATATCGATTTCTAGAAAATAGTTTTGAAGAAAATATCTTTTATTGACTTACTCCTGTATGCAATGAGCAGCCGTAATTACATAATTTTCATTAAGAATAGATCCACCGCAAAAATGGAAAGAGCTAAATTTCTTCTGAAGTGATACCTAAAAATGAAAAAAATTATTCTAGTAATTCAAGAAGATAGATGATAGATTCGTGCTTTTCTTTTTTTGACAAATATCATTTGCAATCTTTCTCTTCTTGATTTCAAGTTTACTTTTCTTTTTTTGTAATATCTATTATGAAATAACTTACTTGATAGGGTATCTCTCCTTCTTTGGCATCCTCCCCATTTATAATTTTTGGATTATAATTCCAAGCTAAAAAAAAAAAGCTGTTATACAAATAATAATAGCACACAATAATTTCTAGTAATTGAGAATGAAACATTATTCGTCACTTGATTGCTCTGCTTATTGGCTTAATAAATCGCGCGAATATGTACAAAAAGTACTCTTCAATTTTCGATTTTGGAAAATTTCGTATTGTTTCCACTTCATTACGACTCTTGACAAAGTTTAATGTTAATTAAGTAAATTACAGAAATAAAATAAAATGAAATAATATAAAACTTTGTTGTTTTATTATGAAAAAAATAAGAAATAAATTTTAATCATAATTCAATTCAATTTAAAAATCAATAATTTAATTTAAATCATTAACACAAATCTAATTATGCAGGATGTATATATATATATATAGACTGCTAATACTAGATTTTGTATGAGATTTGGAATGTTTAAGAATTTTAGTATAATTTTTTATATTTAAATCGAATTTTATCAATTTTTAATAACTAATTGATCTCTAACAACGAAAAATGAAAAAAAAAATCGATAATTAATAACGAATTGACAGAAGAATAATAAAAAAATTGATCGATATTATACGATTAAATCTTATCATTAATCTTTCTTTTTAACCTTTCTTTTTTTTTTTAAAATTCTTACCGTTAATTAATGTAATTAATGTACAAATAATCAAAATTTTTCCGATCATGTTTGATTCTTGTACATTAACCAACTGAATCGAAATATCAGGGAAGATAGATTTATAGTCTCGTTCAATACAATATATAACATTTATTTTAAGTTAAGATTAGATAACACATTTCTGTTAAATATCAATATTGCGTAATTAATTATTTTCAAATAATATAGATATTTGTTGATAACATTCACAGATTCATTTCATGTTTGTTTCAATCAAGATTAATAGGAATTATTTGCAATATCACGATTATTATTAATTTCTTATTTTTTATTATACGCGATTATTATACGAATTATAATTAATAATTTCATTTGTTTGTGAAGCTATTTGTTTTTTAAAGTAAAGGGAGCTGATGATTAATGTTGAATCACTCAAATTTATTATGATTTGTTATAATTTCTCATCCCTGGTTAAAAGAAATTTTTAGTTAATTAGTTAGCAATTAAATGATAGTTATATTAACATAAAATAATTTATTATTTGCATTCAATAATATTTTTCGAATAGATATCGGGGAATGAAATTTAATATTCAATAATTAAATAAATTAAATAATATACATTTGCATGATTTGTGCTATATACACAGAGAAGAATATGTGATTTCAAATAACGTACTTTGGACTTTTCTTAAATTAATCTTTGGGAATTTTGATAAGTATTTATCGACGATTTTGATAAATAAATATCGACGATGAAAGACAATTTTTTGAAATAGTAATTACTATATCGTGTTTAATTGATATATTTTAATAAGGAATTAATTTATTTTATAATATATAAAGCTATGTATAAAACAATATTGCTTAAATTAATATTGCAATATAGATTTGTATTATCATGATTGTCTCGGCATCCTAATATAAAAATATTATTAAAATTTAATGCTTGTTTTTATGCTTTTTAGAAATTTTTTTTTTTTTTCTAATTTTTTGTACTATCTATATTTTATATAATATCTTATATAATACATTTTTAGATGTATATATTATAAGATATTAAAAATATATATTAGGTACATGCAAAAAAAAAAAGAATTTTGCATGTAACATATTAGAGTCATTATTATCTAAAAATTTAATTTAAATTTGAATTGAATATTTATCTTATTAATTGAAAATAATAACATTCGGATATTTACAAAAGTTCTTAAAGTTTAAAATTAAAAAAAGAATAGAAACTTAAATAGAAATTAGATTTTAAATAATATACGTTTAAATAAAATTCCTAAATATCAGTGGAAAAGTATGAAACGATTCCATACAGAAATGTTAGTGATATTTAAACAAATCTCAAATATTTTACAACAAAATTTAATTTCTATAATATCATCACATATTATATTATTCATATTTATATTATTTATCGGTAAACATCATTTTTAACTCCTTTTCAAACACAAAGATTTAAAAGAGATAATTTCCACGTGTACAAATAGAAATTCTGCATGAAAAACACATAAATACGTACTGTTTTTTCCTGATCTTTTAAACATATAATCTTTATTTTAATAAAAATAAAGATTATATACGATCAATATACGATCATACTATCTATATATGTACTATTTATCTTATGGATATTTTGCAATTTATAATTAAAACTTATAATGAGAATGATCGATATAATATATCGTGAGTAATTCTCTTAATAATCTTATCTATCATTAAGATTTATAATCTTATTTCTGAAATAAAATTATATCTTTATTAATGTATTTATGCTAGGATTATTATTGTCGTTATGATTTTTGCTTTCGATGATTGATTTATGATTTTCATTCGAAATTTTTTCTAATACGAAAAATTTTCCAATACAGAAACATCTTATATAACATTGAAAATATTCATTTTTCGACTCCTTTTCGATCCAACAAATATTATCTATCCCAAAAGTTATGATCCTTTTTATTTATCCAATTTTCTTATTCGAGCTCCATGAATTTCCTGTGTCAAGACATCACAATGATACACGGGAAAAGAAAAATATAATTATTTCAAGTATTTCAGGACTTATATATTTTCCCTTTTCTTCCATGTCCAATGCCTTATTAAAATCTCTAATTACATCACTCTTTATCATTCCTTTTCTATATTCGAATCGTCCTCTCTACTTTTCCTCCATCTCTTTTTCACTCTGCTCTCTGAATTATTCGAAGTATCCGCTCTTAAAATATCGATTTCTACAAAAGCGCAGACGGAATGAACGATTCAAAGGTTATCCGAGGAAAACGAGGACTCTTGAGGCGGGGTGTTCGTGTGAATTATTCGAGAGTGCAGTTTTCTTTCCCTTGGCCGGAAGGGTTGGATTTCGGATGAAAAAACCGGGACGAAAAGTCTCATTTTAAGGAGACGTGGTTTCTTAAAAGTAAGCACCGCTAAATTTCCTCCTTGTCGTGTATAACACCGCCATCGTTTTAACGAAAGGAACGTCTAATCTAATTTTCTTAATCGACAGTTGGCCGAATAAATTACTCTTCTTAAACGTCTTGTAACGAGTCTTTGGCTTTATAGATAAAAGAAGATCTTTATTGTAGAAATGAAAGCATTATTTTTTCGTAAAACTTATCTCTTTTTTAATTATAATATTATACGTAGAATTTTGAAGGATCTAAGAAGTTTCATCGTTTTGTTCTTCTTGGTAATAAGTAATTTCTATACATATCATTATGAAATTCCTATTGGTTATTCACGTTTTCTAATATCACTGAAAAAAAAAAGAAAAGATCTATGAAATTTGGAATATTATAAAATATACTACAATACTAGAATGAAGAAATATTAGATAAGATATATACTTTTTTTGTATATTCCTTAAGATAAGTAATTTTTTTAGATTTATTAATCTATGAAGTATAAATATGAAAAAAAGATGTATAAAGGTATTTCTAATTTGAAGTATTTTGAAAAATGAATAATATCAGATAAGATGCTTGAACTTGACGTGAAGTGGAATGATATAATGGTTCATAAATTCCTCTTATTATTCATCTCATAATGGCCGTGTAGATTGGTAATTACCAGTGGTCGCAGGAAATGCACATCGATCCTTTTTAGTTCGCCAGGTGGCACCGGAAACGGGAGCAACACGTGAACCTCTCTCTCTCTGGAGAGAGGATGGCGTATTGATCCTTACAGCACCACCTCACCTGCTATCCTTTTTCAACCGGTGGCATTATCCTTTCTAAATCTGGCGTCAGTGGGGGACATAATTGCATTTAGATTGATCGCGTTAAGCGTTCGTTTACCTTCGTAATTTAAGAAACGGATATGCAGATAAATTTTTGACGGGCGAGATGACAAGATCGTGAAAGTGATCTTTGTATCTTTGTGGGAAATAATGCGATTGTTTTCATGTGAATAAAATGTTATTTTATTATTCGAAATATTATATAATCTTGTTTATTTAACATCATTATTTTTCAGCTAATTTGAAATATTATTTCAAATAATGCCATTATTGATTTAGTATTATGATTCTAGAAGAGAATAGAATAGTTCTTCTACATAGAAACAACGTTATTATCTACTTTTCTTCTTTTACTGTTTATAAGATAAAATATATAACGATTTTTACTTGAAGTTATTTTTTTCTTTCGTCAGATTTAAAATCAGAAAATAATAATTCAGTATTTGAAATTCCTGTTATTTCGAATGAATTGATGTTATTTCCGTTTCCAAATGATGTACTATTTTATCCTTGATCGTACAATTTTTCTTTACATGTTTTCTTGAACACAATACATTAAATATTCTGATTAAAGAAAGTATTCAATCATCTACACGTGTCATTTTTTTCCAAATCAATTTTTGAGTATAATAAATATCGAGCAAAAGAAATTCTGTATATCGAAAATTATATTAAAAAATCGATGTATGATCCATTGAACTCGAACATTATCAGACAGATATTACATTTCTTTCTCTGATAACGATTTCGATCGTTATCAAATCGGATAAATTAAGCGATGATGATTTACACGAATATCATCCAATATCACTCAACTCTTTCAATGGTTATATATATATATATATATAAAACATATAAAGTTCACGAAAGTAATCTTCTTACGTTATTAACGTCGAGGTCACGATTTATAGTCATTTAACGTAGATATATGTCTTACGTTCTTTACGGATCAATAATTCACATTGGACGCAGGATCCTCTCTGTTCTTCTTGCGAATGTCACGAACACGAAGCTGAGACACCTGACAAATACTATTTTTAAAATTTAAATTTTTACATGAATAATGTAAATATTAAATTGGAAACAAAATGTTAGTATTGGATGTTAAAGCTTGATTTCCAGATTAATTAATCGTTGCGTATTTGATGATGATTCTTTTCACGAGAATCGATTTCTTTTAAGTCTTTTGTGTAGAGGATTAAAAAAATTCACGTTGATATCTAAAACTTTCGATCACTTATCTTTTGATTTCAAATAAATTTTTTGATAAAATTTTTATTTTGGAATATAACTGAAATATAAAATAGATAGATATAAAACAATTATATCACAATTTAGATTTTGATTAGGGAATAAAAAAATTTAAGTTTAAACTTAACTGAAAAAGAAATCAAGAATTATCTGTTTATTTCTATAAATAGGGAAAATAAAGTTACATTGTTAAATTATCATTCGTTGCATAAATTGAACAAAATTAATATTTCAAAATTAATGATTTCAGGACGAGATAATTTCATTGTATCTATAAATATTTGATATTAAATTCAATGTAATGAGCTTTAAATACAAAATTAATATTATTTAAATGAGATATGCATTATTAGTTCATTTTTAGAACGAAAAAAGGGGTTCTCATATTTTTTTCACTCTAATTTTCTTTTTATGCATAACAGAGAGGATCCATGAAAAATAAAAAAAAATAAAAAAGATTCCATCGCATTTTTGAAGATAATATAATATTCTGCATCTTTAAAATATTCATGTTTTTCCCTCTGGACTTTCTTCCAACATTTATTTTTCATTAATTTCAAATTATAATTGCACGAACCATCTCTCACAACGATAATTCGAATTATCGAATATCCTTTAATCCCAGAAATCGTTTTAAAATCATTTGTAATAACTGATGAATAGTTACGATTATATAGGTGGCGATAAATAGAATTAATTTAATCGATGGAATTTAGGGGTGCGTTGAACTCCAGCATCGGATTCCAGCATCCCCCTTTACATTCTTACGACATCCTCGTTATTCTCGAGGCCAAACATCTATTATGACTCGGATGGCATCATTGATTATTCAGATTCGGAGTGGAGAAAGAAATATAAACGCACGTTGATCAAACAACGTTTGCAAACGTTGTTTAACAATGTATGTTTCGTTGAAACTAGTTATATCTCTCTATGGTTATGCGAGATGGTATAAAGCCACTATTTCTTCTTATTTACCAAAACTGTGGAGTTCCATCGTAAAGCTGAATAATCCACTTTGTAGGATAGAAATTTTTAAATTTATTTTTCTTTGTGTTAAAAACAAGTTTTCAACTTATATCCAATAATAGCTCGAACTATTTGGATATTAATTTTAAAAACTGGAGTTATATGTAGAATATAATAGGTTTTTGTCGAGGCAAAATTTTTTTAAAAAGATAAAATGAACGAAACAATATCTTTTCATTTGTTTTGAATGAACAAAGATGAAGCATCGAATTCTGAATATTTCGTAATTTTGCTTCATCTCGCAACATCCCAAAAATTGATTTGAGCGTTGATTTTTAAAAATGATATTTCGCTTAAAAAAAGAAAATTGCTTCGTATGCAATCATCAAAATTAAAGAATTGTATGTAACATTTTATCAAAAAGTATTTAATAAATGCCAAAAAATTATTCAAAAAAAAAACCATTACTTCTAACGATTATTTGAAATTGTGAACAAAATGTTTATTGTATTATTCTAATTGGAAGAAATGTTTGAATAGCCTCGTTATTCAAACTACCAGTATTACCATATATGGATATACATACATATGGAAGGAAACTTCAGTTATATCTTGGCTCGTTTACGAAAGTTTCTTGGATGCAGGTAAATAACATTTGCCCTCATCTCTTTGATGCAGCTCTCTCTAAATGAAATTTACTTTCGTCAATTACCAAAACAGCTGTCATACTTTCATTTGATTATTATACTTATCATTTGATCCAAATTTACAATGGCCTGTTCTAAAAATACTCGACAATCATTATTTTACGTTATCGTTGCAGTCCACAACTCTTGATACTTTTCCCACGTGTATTTAAACACATTAAGTAATTAATATCAATTTTCAATGGGAATCTTTATTTTTTCACGTTTCGATGGTTCGCGCAGAAACCAAACGAAACAAATCCGAAGTGGCAATGTCATTACGGATTCAATCTTCCAGTACATGGGAGAACAAACACGCAGACGAAGGGAGGGTGTATCGAGCCTTTGTCAAAAGAGCTGTCACAGATGTATATTCGAAAGTGGTTAACCGATTGTGCAAAGCAGTTTGCGGATTATTCTCTGTAACAATGAATTTCACTCGTATAAATAAGAGCAGAATCAAAGGACGATTGATGATGCCCGCCCGAATCCGATCCTCTATGATATACAAATTACTATCGACCGATTGCGAGTTCGAATGAAATCCAATCGAAATGGAATCGAAAAGATTATTTATAATTTATTAGATTATTTGTAATTTAAAAACAATTAGATAAGAATAATGCGATAATTTTACAATCGCGTGAGGCGAATTTGCTTTCGAAACTTCGTAATTTCGTAAATAAAAAAATAAAAGATAATTAAGTTAAGATAAACGAAGATGAGAGATTCGAGGATTAGTAATTCTATGAAAAGTTATTCTCGTGGTAAATGATTTTTTTTATTATAATCCACCATTATATTAAATGCACATAGGAAAGAATTCAAAGTATATTTTTTCTCAAGTAATTAATTGTAATAAAAATTTAAAAAATCTTCAAATATATCAACTACTTTTTCTTCATTTTCTTTCATCATTTTATTTCATAACACTATATTATTTCTTATTATGCTCATTTCATTTATTTAACAAATGTAACAAATATAACATAAATCGTGCAAAAGTTAAATAATACGAAACAGAATATTTCTCGTGTCATAGAAAATTGTTCCAGTTTCACGTACAATGATATATTATTTTTATACATAGTTGAACCAACACAGTATTTTATCCCTCTGGCTGCAACTATTAAACTTGCAGATAAAATGTTAATGATCACGAAATTTAACAGTAATCGTTTAATTTATCGCTTTGAAAGAAGATATATCGTACGTACAATGCCTTGTGATAAATTTATTTATTCTATTATTTATTATTTATATATGTACGAATTTTTTTTAAGGAACATCAATATCTGTAAATATATATATATATATATTACTTAGTATTTAGTCACCAGTAATTAGTCATGTAGTAAAATAAAAATTTTCAACTGTTTGAAGACTCGTATTATAGATTTCTTTCAACGATATCAAATGGAAGATCGTCCAGATGGAGTAATCTAAGATACGGTATCGAAATATTTATACTCGATAGAAATGATGAGATTCAAGAAACTGGTAACAAATAATATTCCAGAAGATGGAGATAGAGATTCTTCACATAGAGATGTTACCAAAACTAATTTCATTGGATGGACTCGATACAAAACCGATTTCGTTTCGATAGGGATGATATGAAATCAACTTTCTCAATTCGATACAGATGCTACCAAACCAATCGAAGTATTGGTATATGGACGATATCAAAATGTATCGATTTCGTACAAATTCTGAACCAGTTTTACTAGATAAGTTACTAGATATCCCAACAGATTTATCCCAACAGTGTTTCTTAGAGTTTTTTTATGATTCTAGTTGTTGTAATCTATAAGAGAGGAAAATATTTCGATAAATTTTTTTTATATACCATAATTTACAAAATATTCGATAAAATAGGAAAATTTAATCTCTATAGTATGTTTTTATTTCAAAAGATAAAAAAAAGGTATTTATCTCAATAATTTTAAAAACGGAAAATCCAAAGTTGTTGAAATTATTTCTATGGAAAATTTCTTGAATCTTCGTTTCTTGCGTGTAATTAAATTAATTATTAAAGTAGTTTTATAAATTTCAAATATATTTCTGTCTTACACATTAAATCATAGAAATTTTTATGCTTTTGTTACATCGAGGAGAATTCGAATATCGCGTTCAATGGATTCCCGTTCAATTTACATTAATAATAGTAAATCCCTGCGTTGTTCGTATCGGTTTCTCTGCACTTTGTGGAATACATGAACGTCAATATATATTAGTGGTTACTTGCATCGGTTCCGACGTATTCAGAATTGCTTGTATCAATTCCTCTGCTCTTTGTGCGGTTTCTTTGATCCTAATTACCCTTTACATTATGCCTTATAAATTCTTCTTTATTTCTGATACAATTGAAGTAGGTAATCGTGTCGTATTTTAAATTAAATTACATTTTCTAAAAATTAAATTAAAATTAAAAATATGTAGGTATATTTATGTTATATTAATATAACTTGTTGTTATATTTGTAAATAAATATAGATTTGCATTTTATTCTCTACAAATTGAAAAGAATTTCTATATTATATTTTTTTTAAATATGACAGATTTCCATTTTTTTCTCGGATGTTTATTATATATATTCAAAATGAATAAATATCGTTCTTTGATAAATTTATTGATAATACAAATAAAGTTTTAAATTTTATTTTATATATAATTTAGAGAATTTTGATAAATATCAAGGTATATATATATTATATTTCTTTTTGATTTTTAATTATTGAATTTAATTACTCAAATTGTCAATTGTCACAAATTTTTGATTAATAACCATTAAAAAATATATTCTTCCATAAATTACCTATTTGTTTTCTTCTTTCTATAATCCATGCAAGAATCAATTAACATCTTTTTGAAATAAAAATGATGTTTCTTTAACGAATCAACTTATGGTAACTTTATAAAAAATTTGAGTATCTTTTAGAAATAAATCTATCCGCTCCAAACAAAGTTTTCCGTCTCATCCTCATTTCTAGCCATCTGAAATTTCAAATTGAGAAATATTTGCTCACGTTATAAATACAATGCAATGTAATCCAGCGTAAATTTACGATTAACTTCATTTCCTATGTTGTAAATAGTTATGAGAAGGCAATTTCGAAACGGATGTTACTTTTGTTAAAGTTGTCAGAAAGAAATCAGGGAAATATATTCCACAACTTTCAACTTCCTCCAAGTTTATGTAGCTGTATTCTGACAAGAGCAGAGAGGTTGGAAGTTTCATAAATGCTTCGCACTACCTGCAAAAATCACGAGAAATATATTTTTCAGTTTATCGAGATTTCTAAAAGCGATTTCTCTCGATTCCTCTTTTAAAGGAAATTTTTCATTTTCCATTCGAATTTTTTTTTTTAAATCCTCTATAGTTAATTTTTATTTTTCTCCACCTTCCTTTTCTCTGTTTTTAATTAAATAAATAATTCCTTTCTATAAAATTTGTCGTGCTATCAATTATTCATTACTTCAAATTTAATTTCTGAATTTTCTATAAAGATAAAAAAAGAAATTGAAATTTTTAAGAATAACACGACGAACCAGGAAGGCAGAAAAATGTTAAAATTGAAAGGGTCAAAGATAGGTAAGGCAATTTCTGTAATACGCGAGTGTAATGGATTGGATTGGATTCGAGTGATAGGATGACAAATTGCAAAGGATAGTTCGGGAAGAGCATTTGCGGTAGAATTGGCCATGATCCAGATACTTTGAAAACCTCATACGCGCTGATAATGGCGTGGCCATCCGTTTCTCTTATGGTGCAAGCCAACCAATGAATTGTTCCTCACGTTTTCTACCCCTTTTTCTACCCCTTTTCGCGAATCATTTGGCGAGAACGTTGCTCCAATATATAGAACTCGAACAAGATTCACTCGTCAACTTTAATTTTTCATTGAACTCTCCACTAGAATTGACTAGATCCTCTGAAAAAAAAAATTTAATAGAGATTTCTATTATGATTCTATTTCTATTTCTATTACACGATATATGATTAATAAGAAATGGAGGAATTGGATTTAATTATTTTATTATTTCAAAATATATATAAAATTCAATAACTTTAATTAACATTAACTACCAGTTAATTACTTCAATTAATTTTAACACGAAATAAATATCACTCGTGCATTGATTGAACTTACTTGTAATAATCATTCTCAAGTGTCAAATAAAATAATAATATCTTCATGATAGATAGATTAGATGATCAATGAAAACAAAAAGTAGGGATACGTGTTTCTTCCCAACACCAATCGTTCTCACTGCAATGAATTATGAATAGCTTCTATTCGCTCGAATTAATCGAAAATAAAAAGTTTAAAACTTTTCCCTCCTCCCTTCCCCTTTCTCCCCTCCGCCTTCCCGCCTCCCCTCCGTAAAATTCTTGCCCGGAAGTTTAAGCGATGCGCGGCAAGTACGAGATACAAAACATCTTTCGCCACTTTCGGATACATCGGATACAAAGCTTTCATAAGTCCAGAAAGTAGCTTCGGGCTTTTTGTAAAGTTAGATGGATATTTAAAGGCGTGGACGTTTTGGAACAAGGGGGCATCAAGAGTCATCAAGAATTGATCCCCAAGAGGTGAAAGTATGCGTATAAATCGGATATGGATTCTCGTTTTTCTTTTTTTAGTAAAAGGGAATGAGTCACAATTAAATAGAAATGCGAAACACCAAGATTTTAATCTGTAAACACAATTGTTAAATATGATTATCAAAGCATTCTCGTATTTTTTCCATTACTTATAGATTTTTTTTTATCTATTTAATAAACTTTCGTTCGAGAGGATTCGATTCAATTTACAATAATATTTCAAAGCTTAGGAGTTTGAATTCGTGTGGCAATGCGTTGACGAAGAGTATCGTCTAATATTTAGAATATAATTATAGGTAAAGGGGGAATGGAAGTTGAACGAAACAGTTAGGCGAGTATTAGATCATTAGCATTACGTTGAAGGGTACACCTGATGGGATGACCAACATCGATCGATGCTGGAACAGATGCTGGAAAGTGCATCGTCCCTGAATGTTGGCATAAGTCCAACAAAACTTCTAAACTCTCTTCTAGACGACGGTACAAAGATTTTTTTTTCCTCGAGCTTCTTGTTTGTCATAAATACTGAAAATCCTTGAACGAAGATGAGAGTCTCTTAACTCTGATAAGTTTTATAACCGTTCCACTTTCCCAATAATGAGAAAACTTTGATATGCTAAATTTCTACGATTCTTTTCACTATCTTCCGTGTATATTACGTATATATATATTACTGTATATTCTCCAAAACTGAAAGTAAAAAAAAGAAAATGATAAAGCTAGGGTTTATTTTGTTGTTAAGAAAATTGATTTTGAAAAAGATATATTAATTTATTATAGAAAATTTTAAAAAAATGTTGCTTTCGTTATAAGAAAAATTCTGACCAATATTCCTAATGGAGAGTTTCGAGTTTTGGAAAAATTGAGACAAAAAGGGAGAAAATATATTTATACACAAGAACCATTACGACTTTGAAATTCTTTGGAACTTTATGTATATATAAATCCATCAGATATTAAAAAACTTACGAATCTCGTGATAAACACGTGTATTTCTTGTTAATTTTATGAAAGTGGAGTGCTTTGAATTGATTTAATCGACTGAAACAGTTCAATTTTCTCCTAACATGATGCGTTTAATGAAAAATATGTCGAGAGAATCAGCTAGCTGGATATCCCATTCGCGAAGGCCTCAAGGATTGAGGAAAGTAGCATAGAAATTCACCACGAATACTCCTTGCCCCTTAAATATCGTGATGTAATCCTTTCGCAAAGTCTTGCTAAAACGCTTCTTTTTCTCCGGAACACGGCGAGACGCGTTAAACCCGACTGTAAATTGAAAGTTATCGCCTCCCACGACACTTAGGTACCCTCCAGTTGCCAGAATAAACACGGGGGTTAAAATATTCCTTGAGGGTAATATAATTTTCTGTTGAAGAAGAAAGAATTTCTGCGTTAACGTGTCGATCGAATCACGATCAGTTCGTGGAGAAATCGTAAAGAAGGAATCCAAGGAGGACAAAGGTTGAGAAATCGATTCGAGATTAATTTCGAGATAGGTTTGAGAAGAATGAATTTGTTTGAATTTAAAGAGGGGAAAATTTTTGGTGAAGGGAAGCGCGATCAGTTGCCTGTTGCATCCTCCCTTCCTCTCCTTTTTCCTTTTTCTTTTTTTCTTGGCAAACAAATGGCTCTCAGACTCGCCATTTTATCACAGAAGTTTCTTAATTATTATATCGAAGACGTAACTCATCTCGTTTACGAGATAAAGTTCCAGATATTATTGTTTTTCCTCCTGTTTCGTGTATTCAAGTAAGTTGGATTTATCGGGTTTCTGGTAATAGAGAATAAGGGGAGAAATTTTTTTCAAGAAGAAAAATAAAGTTATTTTTTTAAGGGAATGTAGTTCCAGTTTGTACGAATTAAAATAAAAAAGGATTTCTTCGAGAAGATTAAGAATAACCTCTTTCTTGGGAAAATTAATATTCCCAAAGGGGGGAAATCGTTCAACATTTTTCTCCAATTTTCATTATGCAACTCGTAAGATGATTAACTATTCAATATTCACCATACACAGATGTGGATGAACTTTCGAAGGAGCTCTTTAGATGGTATTCCTTTGATTTAAATTCAGATTACTCGAAATATTTAAATATTATATTGTTACTTTCCAGCAGTGAAACTTTTAGCTTAAATAATTTAATTAATTAATTATTGAATTTCTTTTTAATTTAGATTTATTATCCATAGAAATAGTTTATGATTAATATTACTTACATAAAGATCACAAGAGAAAGATTTTACAATTCAGATTTTCCAATATTTG
Organism: Apis dorsata; assembly: GCF_000469605.1. NCBI lineage: Eukaryota > Metazoa > Arthropoda > Insecta > Hymenoptera > Apidae > Apis > Apis dorsata. Next base: position 615,747 of record NW_006263411.1, read on the forward strand.
TAGAAGAGTAGTTTTAAAGTTGATCTTGTGTTGTGATTTTTCCTGTATCATAAAAATATATAGTATCTTGCAACTTGTTTTTTTTATCTTTAATATATCTTTAGTATTTTTTTTCATATGACGATAAAAATGAACTTATCAAAATTTCTATTTTTTCCTTTTATATTTAAAACGTTGAAAGAAGAAATATATAAAGGAATAAATCAATTTCTTCTTTTTACTAATGTTATATATCGAAATAAATTTTGCCAGATGAATTCCATTCGTACGAATTGTCTTTGAAATTCGATAATCTGAGAATCGATCAATCGTAGACGAATATTTGCTCCAATGTCTTCGAACAATGATTTTCGGTTGGATGACTATGTTGCATCACTAGGCTGAGTCGTATTTCGATTTTCCAACGAAATACAATCAACCAGTCCAGTTTGTCTATGATTCCAATCGGCCACAGTGCTTTCCCATTGATAGTTTTCGAATAAAACGGAGAATCCTATTTCTAAACTTTTCTATCCTCGGAAAATAGAAATTTCTATCTTTTTTAAACGATGAATTTTCAATTTTTTTCTATGTTTAAAAAGAATTCTATTTCCATTGGAGAAATAGAAATTTTTGAAACTATGAGTTTCTAACTTTTTTAAAAGTTTTTTTTTT
>NW_006263411.1:616490-617089 GCF_000469605.1 Apis dorsata
TCTTAATTTGATAAGTGAAAAATAATATTCTACATATTGCACGATATATTTTATATTCGTGCGTTTTAAGAGAGCCTTTAATTCTTTCAATGCAATTAAGCATAATTAGATTTTATAAATTGAAAAATTTAAATTAAAATTTTTTTTTTATACGAAATGAATTTCCCAAGGATATTCTAAATCACATAGAATCGCACGAAATTACGTGAAATCACTTGAAATTGCATTTTTTTTTCATTTTCACTTGTGGATTATTAAATTCATTCTGTATGTAGGATTTATCATATACAGAAATATAAGGATTTTTCTATTACGTTGTATGTTCCTTAATCCAATCGAGATACGAGGTAATAGTGTGTATACAGATGGATATCGGTACAATCCATCGACCACCATGGAGTTCTATTTACCATTAAAGGGCCGCCAGTCTCCCTAAAAAAATATGTATAATTAGTAGAATAATATATAGAGTAATATACAATATAATAATATACAATATAATTAGAATAATATCGTTTTTTTAATAATTACATGACACAAACAATCACGATTTTAGAGGAAAAAGGATTTAAAAGAATTTGAACTCCTAAAAAAAAAAA
>NW_006263411.1:617221-620697 GCF_000469605.1 Apis dorsata
AAGTTACATTCTTCTCATGAACACGATTAAAAATTTAATTATCAAATTGTCAACATGAAAACTTGCCACTTAACAGCAATAGGATCATGTGTGCAAAGTTGTATATCATGTATAGCGTTCTTATACATTCAATATTTGCTGCAGATTGCAGTAAGCTTGGTCAACAACTTTGATGTTCAGAGATTCCTTGTGTAAGAGATTCGTTTCTTTCTCTTCGTACTAGAAACATTAATATCTCATGTATGAACTGTTGATATTTATACCGTTTATTAATTAAATACTCACCTCGATACAGAAAATATGCCATTAAAACGCGTTCAGATAATATAGGAAACCATATCGTTGAAGCTCCTTTTTGTTTTATCCCGCTATCTTGATCCGTTCCCGAGATATAAGGATTCAAAGTGTCCATTGCGTTTAAGCGTAGAGATTACGAATGAGTTTGCGACCCAGTGACCTACATTTCTTTCCTGGAAATGCGTGCTACTTTCAGGAATCGCGTCTGTCGTTTGTCTGCAATTTGGGATAGATCAGTGAGACGAGGTGCGAGCGAGAGGCCCGAGTAAACAAGGACGGAGATGATAAACGATTAAAAATTACGTTTTTCTTTACACGACGATATCTCGGGAACCGGAAGTCGTATCGAGATAGATGAAAAAGCGTTTTAAAGGGCAAGGTTCCGCGCTTCCAACGGTCTTTCATTCGTTGACCGGAAGTCATTATCTTCGAAGTTATAACGAAGTTAAAGTTTTCCTAATTTCAATACGCTTTAATCGAGTTTTAAAGTAAATTAAGCGACGATTTCTCGTATTCGGATTTATTTTTAATCAACGTAATCAACTAAAAAGCAATGTCAAAAATATCTTATTTTTGATTTGAATAATTATCTTTATAACTAAATAATAATAAACCCGGTCTTTATATAATATCATGATTATTGCTAACAAGTTTATTTTGACAAAGTTAAAGATGATACGAATATTTAGAAAATAATTAGCCACGTTTGTCATATTCCAGCGGTATTCTACGAAAAATAAAAAAACGTTAATTTTCTTTTAAAAGAAAATCTTCAATCATATATACGAAAGTCAATCAATAATTAATTCAGATAAAGTTATCATTTTTTTCTGATATTCAATGATCTTCACATAAATATTTTTAATTTTCCCCCATTTATATCATATTATTCCTATTATTTTCCTTGGAAATTTTAAAATAACTGTTAAAACATAATAAATCCAAGAAGAATAGCGAATCGTCATTTGAATTTTATTGAAGACTTGCACAATATAACATGCTACGTAAAGAATGGTTTATGAATGGATCGACAAGTTCCAATGGACATTTTTCCACTCATGAGCAGCTAAAAATAGCAATATAGTACACTTGACTGATCTCTCGACCAAGAACATTTTATTTACAGAGTATGGTAAAAACTTCCAAGGTGAAAAAATATTGAAAGTGAAGGCGACTATGTTGAAAAATAATGTAAAAATATATACTCTAACAGTTTAATACTTTTTCATTATATTAAATACATTTCAATTATTGACTTGCTCTCTTATAATAATATTACAGAGATGTATAAATAATAAATAAGGATTATCTCAATTAATCCTTATTTAATAAGAAATAAGAATAAACTTTTTGATTTCATTTATTTTGTAACGCAATGAGCAACAGTAAAAACTTTAATATTTGGAGAGAGATCTAATTAAGATAACATTAGACATTTTGTTCTAACTTGTAACTTGTAATAATTTAATGAAATTTTTTTTTACGAAACAGAAATGGTTTAATTATACCTGATAAGGAATTTCTCCTGGTTTTGCAATCGTGCCACTTGATCCTTGGCGCAGGTCCAGCTGTGATAATAATCACCAATAATAATAATAAAATCACAGATTCGTTTGAAATAAAAATAAAAATGGCAATTTAATGAATTTATAAAAAAAAATTACAATTATAGAAAAGAAGTGTAAAGAATTATGAATATAAAAAAAGATATTAAAAAGATAATTGAACGAACATACGTATTCGCCATTGATAAAACTATAAATTAAATTATTCTATGAAAATATATGTTCTTAACGAAATTATGAAACAAATAATCAATAATCAAATTGTTTTTAAAGATTAAATAAATTAACATCTCGATTAGATAAAATTATTTAATTTTTTTAAAAAATACTCGCCAAATTTCTAGACAAATTACATTATGACGAATTAAAATTCTCTTTGTCATTATTTTCGAAACATCATATCGAATATATCTTCCGGGAGATAATGAAAGAATGAAAGCGTATCGATACGTTTTCTGATCGACAACAAGTTTGTTTCATAAATATGAAATTGCAAAAATTTTATCATACCAACTGTGCAGAGATTTCTCTGTATAAACATCGTGTTATCGGATCGGCAATATTTTTTTCCTGGTTTGTCTTCTGGAAGACGCGTTGAGTCGCAATGTGTATTCAAGAGAAAAGTCGAAAAGGTAGTAAAACCGTGACATGGCAATCGTTTCCTCTTCCGCAGAGACGACCAAGAAGATATGCTTATCGTTGATTTTTCGTTGAATTGCTTACAAAAGCAGCACAACACATTTCTCCCCGTGAAACGTATCTTTTGGAAAAGTGTCTTCCAGTCGAGAATTTTGCGCCTCATCGATCAGCCTCTGTAACAAATTTGAGAAATTCTTAATAATAATTCAAATTAAAAATAAAGAGGATAGATACAAATTTGAATAAAAATAATAAATAAGTCGAAAGAAGGATTTTATCAAAACGGTGGAATATAAAAGTCAAACAAGTAGTAGAAATATTTTTATCTAAATTTAAACATCAAAATGTATATACTTGCGATAGATTGAAAGAAGAATAATATTGAAATAAGAAATTCTACGTGTCATAGAATAGAAAAATATTTTTATTTTCAAATTTCTTAATAACGAAAAATAACAATTCATAGAGATTTAAATAAATTTAAATGGAAACATGATTTCTCTTTATTTCTTGAAAAATATAAATATATTCCTTCTAATTATTCCAATTGATTTGATAAGATAAAACTTCCAAAGGAAAAGAAGAAGAAGAAAAAAGAGATCAAATAATAAAAAATAATAAAAAATTGAGAAAAGACGTATTATCTCGTATTAATCGAAGAAAAATTTTAACACACGAGTATACAATGTTCTCAAATTCTGGACGAAATTACACTTCTATCGTTTATAAAGCACTTTTCCCAAAGTTTAACTCGAACCCACCACGAGACACCGACAAAGGGTATTATTCTCTAAATCCTTCGTGAAACTAGTTACGATATTCACGAAGCGTCGAAACACTTTTACAGAAGGATACGGATTACGTCTGAAACTTTAACCTGCCACCAACTGAGACACGATGTACATTATTATGTCAAGGCAATTTTAACAAAGCTAACTATTGAATTCACCATGTCAAAACATTTTTTTTTTTTTT
>NW_006263411.1:621032-623647 GCF_000469605.1 Apis dorsata
ATCAAAATTCCTGTTAACCTTGCCCATTCAGTCTTCTTTTTTCTCCTTTATCGAAACAATTTAATCTTCGTGAAGGGATTATTCTGCAGTACATTCTATTACACGATGTAATAAAAGCTGCAGGAATGGAAGAAAAGAATAAACAAAGGATATGTTAAAAACATGTTATTACGAATAAATGAAATTTATTAGGAAATGTTGAAAAATTTTTATAGTTTAATATTCAATATATGTCATATTCGTGGTGTTATACATTTAAATATATATTTTTTTAACGTTATATCGAGAATGAGAAAGATTTGAAATATTATTACTTGTTCATTATCATTGGAAAAATATCAATTTATATAACGAATTAAATTAAATCAAGCTGCATTTATTATAATAAATATATAACTATATGTATTAATGAATCGTTCCTCTGATATTTTCAGAATATCATTGGTCGAAATATCGAAATAACATCAAAATATATATTTAAGCATTATTCTTTACGAGTAAGTAGTACGTCGAAGCACGTTCCTTCGCCTCCTTCCTTCATTTTTCCTCGAGGCTTGCAGTGGTTAATAAAAAATAAGGGAAGGAAATAAATTACTCGAACGAGCGCGACACCATCGGCTTCGTTTAATCGATTACGTGCTCCGTTGGAAAATTATTATATCATCGGTTACGTTATTTGATTGTACAAAAAAAATAAATAAAAGAGAAAATGAAGAGAGAAAGAAGAAATAATATATACATACATTTTACTTGTAATAATATAATTGAATAGCTTGCAATAAGAGGAAGATAGATTTATTATTTTTAATATCAAATACTTATAAAAGAAATTTCTATATTGTATATTGTTACATACCTATCTAACAAAATTTCTCAAAGATCAAAATAGAAGACTTATCACTCTCAAAAAAATATATTCTTCCAATTACTTTTTTAATATCAAGCCAACGAAATCATTTTATCACTCCTTTAGAATGATTCTTCGCGCAATGTCTTCAATTATCCTCGCACAGAAGATTTCCATTATTGTAAAAAGGAACGCGAAATTTCGGAATGTTCATTTGAATAATTCACTTTTCAACGCGCATCATCATCGAAAAAGGAATTAGGGGAGAGATATCGAGCGAGATATCGAATTAAATTATAGGAGGCGTTATCGAAGGACACAAAGAGGGGGAAGGGGGGAACATTTTACAGAGGTAACGCAAAAGTTCCTACGAAGTTGAAGATAAAAGGTAGATAAAGGGAGTGGAACGCTTTAAAATTGCGTGCGCCGGATCGAAATCGAACGAGCAATGTCTGGAGGGTTCGATAACGATTGGACGAGTTGGAACGCCCGAGGCGGTTTGGCGTTAGGCGAGCCGTCTGGAAGGATTGAAATCGATCTTCTTGGAAAACTTGTTTTCCCTCTATTCCCGATTTTTTTTGAGAAGAAAATTCGCGCGGGAAGATTAATTTTAAAAGAAGATTAAATAGGGGAATGGCGAGGGATATATTTCTCCCGATTCGATCCTTTCGAAATGATGGAAACGAGATTTTTAGATGTTGGATATTATCAAAGGAATATCAAAGATTATTTTTGCCGAAGTTTCGAAGAATTTGAATAGAATAAGAAATTTGAATAGAATGAAAAATTGCTTTACGATAATAATTTTCAAGTTTCGAAATAAAATTTCATTTCTCCTCCAATTTTAGTTTTCATAACTTATTACCAACTTTCTTTGGCTTTATTATACGATAATTTAAAAGTTCATCAAGTGGAGGACTTTATTATATTTGTCATAACTCGTAACTAACCTTTCTTCTTTCAACTTTTACTGAATGTTAAAAATAATTTTCCTAATTATTTACCTCTCGAACTATCTAATAAACTTTACAATTTAATTGTAAAAAATAAAAAGTTTTAACAATATATAAAATAACATGCATAATTTTCTCAATAATTATTTTGTTATGAATTAAGATAATTCAACATCCTATCTATTTTAAAATTTCACATGGATGTACAATTTCATTTCATACTCGTCATCAATTTTCTACGGATTGTTTCCGATTAAGCGTCGTAAATTCATCAACGAATTCATATATTCGCTCGTTTTTAATTTTAAAGGGAAACATTTTACGCAGAATGAACGAAACAAACGAAGGAACACACGCTTTGGCAACGAAACGATTCCATTTGTCTACGGTGCTGCAGAAAAATCCAGTTGGAGTTGCTCTGTTCCTTCATCACGCGTTAACTGACAGTTTGATATCTCACGTGAACTGGATGCTTAGATGCACAGTCGCACGGGTTATTGATTTCGCATTTTCTTTTTTTTTTGCCGCTTGAGCCCTCGCTTTTTCAAAGATTGATAGATAAAATGCGTCACAAGGCCTCGAGAACATTTTTATTTCTTTCCTTTTCGGCCAAAAAACAAAGTAAGAATGTGCAGTTAATCTTAAGAATTAGATTACCCTAGAGAAGAAAACAGGTGTTTGATTTAATTTCCACGATTGTGTGAATTTGTTGTACAAGTGTGACCTATTATCATTTTTCTCCAATGTTTCTCCAATTCTCATTTCCTTCCAACTATTTTTATTCAACTTGAAGCTCAAATATAGATGATCAATTA
>NW_006263411.1:623914-624914 GCF_000469605.1 Apis dorsata
GATACGATACGATTTCCCTTGAAACAAAAAGAAAACAATATTAATAATAATATAAATAATTTCATTGATCAACGAAATCTCAAGAACAATCTCTCAAAAGAAATAAATAATTTTGAATTTCAACAATACCTTCAAATCAAGAAAAAAAACATCGACAATCTTTTTAAGTAACAATTTTTAAGTAAAAACGAAAAACTACGAATTTGACAAAGAGAATTACCACGAATCGAAGAAGAAGGGAGAAAGAGAAAAGAGGAAGAGAAAAGGGAAATGAGGAAATGGCGGAAAAAGTGGAAGAATGATCAGCCCACACACGGAACGACATAGTTTTCCAGCTTTGGTTGGAGGGGTGGATCGCCAAGTTTGCATCAATTATCCCCATCCCCCCTTGAACGTAAGTTAGCGAAGTCATTAAACCTGTACATTCCACGCCGCTAGATCTTCCTTATCGCGTCCTTCTATTCTGTGCACCGACTAAATGAGATATTTCAACGTGGCCGAGTGAATTTCATCTTGGATCCACCATTCCCCGCCCTTTCCTTCGGCTATCAAACTTGTAATAGCGTAAATACTTTCAAACTCGAATATTTTAGAATTCGTAACTTTCTAACTTCTTCCTCGCGAATTTAAAAGGAAAGTTGGTCAATTGGTTTTCTTTCTGGTCGACCATTTTAGAAAATTTTCAGTCTTTTTTGCAATATTTAAGTCGAGTTAATTATATTTCAAGTTTGAAGATATATTGGACGTATGCTGGAAACGAGATTAAAATGTATTCGTTGTGATTAATAACTAGAATATTAAATATCATTTTTTTAAAAAAGAAATAGATTAAATATATTTCCTTGGGCACACAGGATTAGAGATAATATGTCACGTGTATACACTTCGTTTAAAAAGTTTTTTTCTTGTTTCTTGAGTTTAAAGTTTCATTCGAAAACAATTCTCATTTCCTTCCAACTATTTTTATTCAACTTGAAGCTCAAATATAGATGATCAATTA
>NW_006263411.1:625091-634127 GCF_000469605.1 Apis dorsata
TCGATACGATACGATTTTCCTTGAAACAAAAAGAAAACAATATTAATAATAATATAAATAATTTCATTGATCAACTAAATAAAGAACAATCTCTCAAAAGAAATAAATAAACATTATAAATTTGTAATATTTCGCGAAAAGTAGTCTAAACCGTACGTACAAATAATTAAAGAGACGAATATTGGAAAAATGGTAATCTGTCGTCTGTCCACTTGTGCCATCGTATTATAAACTTTTTCTTCCATTTTAATTCCACTCCTCTCCTCTTCCACTGCCTCTTGCTTTTAATCTTTCGACTCACGTCCTCCTCGAAATTCCGATCGGAAGATTGAATCAGCCAACATGCTCCGTTTTTCCAACCTCGCTTCTTAATTCGCCCCCCTTCCCCTTCTTTTCTCTGTCAACGAACGTGGATGACGATAACAGCACCTTTATTATTTCATCCACGAAAATTTACATTTCGCGAAATTAGCGCGAAGAACCTCTTTCGATTATAAATTCATTTCTTCCTTTTCTCTTTCCCCCTCTTACAAGGGAGTGGGTGGAAAAATGGTTCGAAAAATTCTCTCGTGAACCGCGTTTTTCATGCGCAAATATCCAGGTTGACATTTTGATTACACGGGAAACACGTTGCATATTCGAGAGATTAATCGGGGCGCAATGTCCAGCGGTCCAAACGTTTCCAGATATTTAAATTAACTATCGTTTAATCCCTTCGACTTGACGTTTCCTCCATTCAACTTTTTTTTTCTTTTCTTTAGAAATCCTTCTTTTTTTAGAAATCCAAATGGTATTATTAAAAGGATAGAGATGCATCATCGATCAAATTCGTATGGTAATCTTTAAAGAATTGAGATGAATGCGTTTCTGGAACAAATAATAAGGGTGAATATCTCGATCTTTTTGTGTATTTTTATTACACGTATATTTATACGTTTAATGATAAGTTAATGCTACATTTATTGACGAGTTAAAAAATCAATCGTTTAATTTTATTTATATTTCTTATTATCTAAGGTTAATAGGTTAAAAGTAAAAATAAGAGAGGATAATAAGAGTTTATATATATATATCTATAAGCAGTAAATTCTTTTTTTAGTATATTTGCATAAAGCAAAGAAAATAATATTTTGTTGTAAAAAGTTTTTGCTTGTAATATAAGATGTCTTTAAGATTATTTGTCTTCGATACATCTTCAAGATGTCTCCATCCTGTCTGGGTTAGAAAGGTTTTTTGTAGCAATCCAGCTATATCAGTAATTTATAAATCAATTACCTTCCAACTTGCACTTTAAATATATAATAATTCAACAAGAGAATGTAAAATTCTAAGTTACGAAATAAAAATACGAAAATGATAAAGTTTATCACTATATTTAACAAACATCAAATATCCCCCTTTTATTTTCAATTATCTCGTTATTTGTTTCAACAGAGAGTTATATACCTCTGCTAATTTCAGATATTATATTCCTCTCCTTGCTAGATTATTCCACCCTTTCTTAAACCGCTATTTCAAACCCATTAATATCTTCCAGTCCTTTAAACAATTTAATCTTCTCTCAAATATTAATAATTACAATTCAAATGAACGTACGATCCATATCACGTTGAATACAAATACCTATATATATACACATAAATCATATTAAAATCCAGATATTAATCAAATATATCGTAATTTAATTATTACAAATCAATTCGAATATTGATAATTACGATTAATAATGATCCTAAAATTCATGAAATTTCCGAAATTAGGAAAATGCATCGGTCGGTGTATCGGTTTAGATATTCCAATGGAAATCGTCTTGAGGTCACGAAACGTGACCACGAGCTTGTTTCTAGGGAAAATCTCCCTCTCTCTCTTCTCTCTCTCTCTCCCATTATCGCGAATTTCTAACAGACAACCGTGTGGGAGAGATGTTTATTCGTGTTGGTAAAAGGCCGATCGATCGGCGCGCGACAACAAGGACCCGGTTTGAGAACCGCTGGCACAGGATTCACCTGCGATCGACGACCCCGTGTCCTGACCCTATCAATGATCCCACCTAGCCCGCAATATTACCGTGAAATCGTGGCTTTTCCACAACCACGTATCCAGGACCAACCCCTGGGAAACCCGCAACAATTATCTCGAAAATTACGAAAACATCCGCCCTCTTAAGAACTGATTTAACCGAGTCGAATCCCCGATTTCTTGAATTACACACGTCGTATTATTCATTATTTTATTGTGGACAATAAACGATTTGGCGGGTCGGGATTTCTTTAAAATATTTCTGATGAAGATGAAGATTAATTTCTTTGCTCTGGAACAGAGTTAAAATTTAAGTTAATTGGAGGTAGAGGAAAAAGAACGTTTCTCTCTCTTTTTCTTTTATTCAAAATTTATTTTATTCGATATTTATCACCTTCGTTCTGAATAAAATCGAGCAGATAATAGTTTCTGTCTATCGATAATTGTCTATCGCACCTCCAACTTTATATATCGCGAAAGTTAGGTTAGGTTTTATATACATGTATATATAGCAGTCACACATAGAAACCAAACTAATCAACTCCATCGATCATGCGGTTTCAAAGTTACATATACACACACACACACACATACCAATCGTACATTTTACCGTGAACGATTTATTCAAGAAGTGAAAATTGATCGATTTTATGCCTAATGAAATATTCGAAAATGTATTATATGAAAAATTCGCGATAACGTAGTTTCGTTATTTTCCAAAACTCGTCGATTTCTTTTATTTCCTGTTGATACAATTTTTCTTAAACGGTTCTACTGCAGTTGTTTTCAAAGATGCAACTACAACGTAGCGACATATTCATTAATATTCCAGTTGTAGGATAAGCCAGACAGAGTCAACTCTCGACGGTTGCCCGAGAAGAATGAGCGCTCTCGACAAAAGTGTACAAGCGAATTATGAGACAGAGAATGGGGGGGAAGGAAGAAGAAAAAGGGGAGGGGAAGGGGATGAAAGAGACACTCCTCCTCGTTTGGCCGACTGCACGGAAGGATTCTTTTGTGTGTTTCGCGTTATGTGTGTACTTTGTAATTTCAGCGAGAGGTGCTAATAGGTTGTGACAGATTAATTAAGCGACAATGAGCTCAGAAGTTCTGATTGTTCTTGAGTGTCTGCCGGAATCTTGACGCGGTATTAACTCGGTGATGGAGTGAAGTATAACGAATAATCGGGGAAGGATATCAGATTCGATTGTTTGGCAGCGGGTGAAAGGGGTGAATGACGATTAAACGGATAATAATGGCGGGAGTGGAATTTGTTTGATCGGTCGTGCGATAAATATTTCGGTTTCTTAACGAGGTTTCTCTTTCCCTTCTTAATGTCTTGATTTTTCACTTTGATGTTCAAGTTTTCGAATGATCTTGATTTTGAAAGTTTTTTAAATATTCATTTATTAAAAATTTTAATTATTATCATAAAAATTGTAGTCTATTATTATTTCTTTCTTGGTTGGATAATATTCTTGAATTATCTAGAAATAAGTTTCACTTCTCTGTTATTGTGTTATAGTGTTTTTATTAAGAAATTTATTTATACTCTTTTATAATGTATCGATTCAAATGGTTTTTCTTTTAATTAGAAATTTTAAAAGTTTTAAAATAAAATTAATCATTTATCAATGCAATTCATCTCGAAAGTACTATGATGTATAAAATGCATATATTTATGAAAATAAGCGAAATTTGGATATAGATACATCTATTAAAAATTTAATATTCGTTTTCATTAAGTATTTTTGAAATATTATGTTTTATTAAATTCTCGTTTCATATGTTTGATCGGTAGACGTATATGCATATAAGGCAGAAAATAAAAATTCATAGAATATTTTATTGAACAATGAATATATGAGTAGATCATGAAATCAAATATGAATTTGTTTGGTTCTTTTTTATCAGTGGTAAAGTAGACGTGAATTTTTTGCTAGAAAAATTAACATATGAAAGTTTGCTTTTAATTAAAAGTTTTATTAATAATAATTTCTTCTATAGAATTATTTAATGCCTCCATGGAATTTAACCAACTTCAGTATTACCTGAAAGAAAGAAAAAAGATTTGAAAATTGAAAGAATGCATATGATATTGTTTAAATTTGAAAAACATGTTATTCTGATACTAATTTTTAGTTGATAATATTAAAGATATAATAAAGAATTACGTACACGATATCAATCGAATAGTAATATCAATCATAGAGCGATTATGACTTCAACATTAAAAAGAAATATAAAAGAAATAATTCTTTTTAACAAAATAATGATTCAATTTCATATTCATTGAAGTAAAAGAATATTTATTAAGATTTATCGAAATATTCCAGCATATTATATCCTAAAAAATATTATCATTAATTTGTTGATTTTAATTTAATTATCTTCCATTAGTATTAGCTTCCAATTACTTTTCAATTATTATTCACTTATCTAAATCATTAATCCAATTTATCTCTACTTACTCAATGATAAAATAAATCCTTATAGCAATCATAAAAATACATCACAAAAAAAGTTTTCGTTTTTCCTTTCTAATCATCCAATACTCAAAAAATTAAAAAAGAAAAAGAAGGAATCCATCTCGTTCACAAAAATACTCTCTCTCTCTCTCTCTCTTTCGTAAAAAAACGATTCTCTGAAAAGCAAAATAAAATCTGGCGGTTTGGAGTAGGCGCTCTTCAGTAGAGGGGCTCCCTTTGTCGTCCCTTTTCGTATATCGGCGATGGTTGTATTTCCTGTGAAAACCGTGGAACTACTGAGATTGCTCTCAGTAGTTGGCGCCACACTCGAGTGTTTCGAATCCATGGGGGTCTCCATTGGTCGTCTTTTAACACTTTGACTCGCGCCACTTTGTGTTCCGCATAAAGGGTAAACGAGTGGTCGAACACATGCACGAGCCAATTTTACTCACGAATCGTGGTTGTATCCGTTTTTCATTATATATCGCGAAGAGGATTTTTCAAATTTGCATCCCGGATATAATAATAGAAGAATTCAATCAAGTAGAAAAATTCGTTTCATGTTTTGTTTGTTTCGTTTGGACAATTGGTGAAAATTTTCGTGGAAAGTTGCATGGAAAATCACACACTTTGTCGATCATGTATGTAAATTGAAAGGATTTGAAGATTCACTTTGAGAATTTATCAATTCGTTGGTTGGTTGATTAATTGGTTGAATACTTTTTGCTTTCGACGATGCTTCGTTTTGTTTCAAAGTGGTTGTTTTGTTTGGAATCGATTAACTGTGGGATGAGTTGGTATTTTAAATAAGTAGTAGGTACTTTTGACAATGTGTGATCGTTAAATTGTTCCCTCTTTGTGAATAAAAGTTATTCTTTACAATAACATTTAAATTGTTAAAGTCGAATTGAATAATTTTATGAAAGATCGTATATTGAAAATTTATTATTTTCATTGATTTCGAAAGATAATCGATTGATTTTCTTCCACTCTTTCATCATCCAATAAATTTATTAAATAATCGTTTTATTTGCAAAGATAATTCAAAACTGGATCGTTGTAAGCAAAATTTTTGTAAACAAGAAAATAAATTTATTGCAATTTACGATCGGAATTTTTGTAACTTTATTCTTTCGTATAAATTTATACTTTATTGTTTTACAATGTATGCTGTCTTGAATTTATTAGTCCTGTTAGAAACTGGAATGTTAAATATTCATGATAGTACACAGCTTCCCTGAAATGCCAAGCTTCACGAATTTCATTGCTATGCTGAATATGTTAATAATTAAATCTTAAATTGTTTTCGTTTAATAACAAATAAAAAATTTATCTGAAATTATTTTAACATTTTAACAAAGACGCCATATCTAGATTTTGAAAATCTATGAGCTAATGTTTAACAATTTTTATAAATATGATTCTTGTGAATCTTACGTGAATATGAATAATAATAAAAAATGGATATTCAATGGATATTAAAAAATCAAGCACACAGAATTTAAACAATTAATCTTCTAAGTATCAAGCTTAAATTTTCAACGAATTCCTTTCATACGAACGAAGTTTCTACACTGTATATATTTTACAACATGGACGTACCTTACATATGCACGTGATCATGAAATATGCAATCTTATGCTTTCACCCTTTCGACCACACTTGAAACTGATACGTTTACGCGAGAATTCATAACGGTGGTCAAAGAGGAAGCGGAAGTGAAAACGTTTACCAAAAATAGATGAAGCAATCGCGTTTCAAATTTTCGACGATTTCGCATAGTTCGTCTAAATCGGTTGGAGCCATAACGCGTTCGTTTCTTCCGAGTGGTTGGTATCAGGATGAAAAATGAGGAAATTCGTTTCGTCCGTGAAAGAGGTAACGAGATCTTGACAGGCATTCTGCATGATTGAATCTTCGACGAGCGTGGAAGGAAAAGGAGGACTCGTCATATCCGCGAGCGATATTTAAGGGTTGCGCACCCCCTTTTATACGTCAACGATTTTCTCGTTCTTTGGCGCGTTATTAACGTTTTCCTTTTTCTGAAATTGCAAAGATATTAACATTAATAACAATCAATAATATATTATTATTCATATATTCATTATTTTACGTGTTTAAAATCTCTCTGAACTCTCGTTTATTCACGTAAATTTGAATGTACAAAAATCTACAGAATGCATATGACATAAATATCCAAATTTGAAGAACAAAGCAAATGTTCATTTAATCTCCATCTTTCTATTCTTATTAAATTTAATTTTGCATAGATTAATATCCACACTCTGTTGGTTATTCATATATATATATATATTATAAAATTAACTCGAACTTTGACGAGCACAGCAGAACGATTAAAATAAATAAACGATCGTTATATTTTTCCAGTAAAGAATATTATACACGAGAACGTTTTCATATTTAATCGAGCAAAATTTTCCTCGTACAAATTTTTAATTCGTATAATCTTATCATCCTTCAAAATAAAATTTACTTCAAACGAATCGAGCTTTCATTCCGTTTAAATTCGCGTTTCTGAATCCTCTGTGATTCATTGGTCCAAGTTCACGATGGCTTTTCGTTTTAGATGGCCCACACAGTCCGAATGCATTCCATTCTTTTTACATTCTCGTAGATCGAACGCGCGACAGTGTACGCACACGTGGATCTCGTTTACACGTAGATTATACACCGATAGGAAACGAGTACTGGATCAATTCGATATACGTCTGCACGATAAAAATTCTCTTACGAAAGTGATCGTGTTGGAATATACAACGAATTAATCACAAAGTTCTTGTGTTTATTTTTGTTCGTCGAAACATATTGTCTGATTCATCGATACAATTTTTTTCGTTGCTCTATCCAATCTCGGATAATTTTACTTATCGATCGTTCAATCCATCTGAAATTGAAGGAAAATTGATTAAAATAATAGAGAAAAAAAAAATCATTAATAGAATAATTGAACAAATTTTTTTATTAAAAATAAATTTTCGTTGGAATGATTTTTATCATATTTTTTTTTTTAAGTTTAACTTGACGAGTTAAAATAGATATTAGAAATCTTTTCAATGTAATTTTTTCATAAAAATAATTCCAATTAAAGGAGATCACATTGAAAATCTGAAAAAAATCAGAATCATGAAAAATTAATACAATTTAACATAATTTTAAAAATAATTTCCATTAATAATGATAGTGATATCTTTGAATAATTTATAATGATATGGAAATTAAAAACATTTTGATAATAACTATTGTTATAAGCATTGATATAAATGAAAATGATGAAACTTATTCTTGTTGAAAATGTTGAAAATAATTCTGAAATCTTAATTAAAAAAATGATTAATTGAAAAACCATATAATCTCAAAGGATTTTCTATTATTATCTATAAAAAACAAAATTAATCCACTAACGAGATAAATTGAGATGATCACGTTATAATTAAACACACTGTTACAATTAAATTAAAGTAATATGAGATATAAGATGATTAATAAACTCATGAAATTGAAACTCATGAACTATTGAAAAATGAATTTAAAAAAAAAAAAAAAAACAGAATGAAAGAATTGAAAGAAAATTGAAAGAGTAATGAAACGATTCTTCGCCAACGTGATCAAAGGTAATTAAAAAGGGATAATCAGCGAGAAGGTTGTTAGAGAAGATATGCCGTTTTATCGACCTGTTCGACGTTGGATTGCTCTTTTGATGTTCTCTGGTCTATTAACCGAGGAGTGTATAGCTCTCGAGTTAAGATTTCCTTTAACCGAAGTCGTTCGTACTCACAGATCCGTTTTCTTTTCTCTGCCATTGTGTCATCGATTCTAGAATCATCGATAAACTGATGACACTTGACATGATTTCTCATTCATGAGTGTACCGTTTAATGCGTTTAAACACAATGAGTCGAATCTCTCTTGAATATTCTTGATAAATTCAAGATCATATTTTTCCAAACACATAAAAATATATGATTTGATTTTTAGTTTGAAAAATTGTAGAGACTGGATAGTATATTATTATTATTATTATACAGTATTGAATCATTAATAATTTAATAATGAATTAAACCTTCATTAACGATAATATCATTATTTATCCAAGTTATTCCATATTCTCTACAATGTCTACAACGTCAAACAGTAAAATGAATGGCTTCAGTCTACAAAAGGGTGAATTATCGTAAATTAATTTCGACCCACTTAGATATTTCATCTTGCTGTATTTTCTAATAATAATAATAATAATAATTAAAATGGACAATTATTTTTTTTCTAACTCATTAGAAACTTGTAATTAATATCACTTTAAACCATGCTTAATCCACAAATAATAAGATTAAAGATAGATTAGATTAGATTAGATTAAATAAACAAGATTTAGATTTATGTTTTTCATTTTAAATGAAAGATTATTTAAACTGCAATTTAAACTACGAAATCGAATGTCCTGAAAAATGAAAAGATCTGAAACACAATTATACCTCAACGATTCCAGTCGAGTGTTAAGCAATTAAAATGAAATAAATTTTTTTTTTTT
>NW_006263411.1:634365-639634 GCF_000469605.1 Apis dorsata
GATTCATTACAGTTCGTTTCCATGAATTCCGTTAAATTAATACATTCAACTACAATTACGATTTAATAAATGGATTTATATAATGGCAAGCACGAATGTATGATTTATTGTTTGAATGATAAACGTGTGATAATTTATTATATTTTCGAGTCGAATGAAGCGTGGAATAAGTTTCTTTCCCTGTAAATTGGAAATCAATAATCTTCAACGTGTTATAATCTAGATAGAACTCTATATAGAATAATTTTCACCACGAGGAACAATGATCTTTATAAATTTTAAAATGTAAATCAACACTGATGATACATATATCTTGGTAATTTTTATCTTGGTAATATTTCTTCTACAGATAGTACAATAGTCTTACAAATGATCTTTGCTCTTTGATTTTTGAAACGAAACGAAGATTTTTCTTTTTGGATTCTCCAAGAGGGTGTAATATAATTATTTTCAAATCAACTTTATTTTTAAATAGAATCATATGGTAACGTAACAAATGCCAAAAGAGATGCCAGTATAATATAACAATTTAAGAGCAAATATACGATCCAATATCAGTCTTCAACTTTTAACAGGATTAATCTTATCAAGATATATATAAGATTATAATCTAAGAACTCTCTCTACTTTATATTATTCTCCATCTTCAACGAGATCTTTTCACGAGATCTTTCGACTCTTGTCCTCATTAATTCAATTCCTTCCCTCTCATTTTTTACCTACCACTTTTTTTTCCCTCCCTTCCATTTTTCTTCCTTGCTCGTCGATTTTCCAATTTAAAATTATCGATCCTCGATCTCGATCATCCTCTCAATCGCACAGTTTTTTACACAGAGAATCTTCTCCCGTTTAAAATTGCCATTTCCAGAATTCATTTCGGTTGTGTTCGTGTTTCGTGTTCGAAACCGAAGCCGAACCCCAAACGAACCCACTCGATCTCTTCCACCCCATTCCAAACGCTTGTCTTTCACACCCAACCCCCTTCATTCACGCCTCGTTCACATGTTGGCGCCATAGAAACTTGAAATTTGTTATATTGGGGCCAATTGAATTTAAAAGATTAAAAGCCATCAATTGCACGTTTTTGAAATATCTGTTATGATGACAGTGATTCGTTACGCCTGTCAATCTCTGTGAAATTCTACTGCTTTTTTTTTTTGTTTCGATACTACGTCACTGATCGTTGTAACAAAAATTTACCAATATTTACCATTTGATCTGATTTTAATCGATATATGACGAAACATGCTCTGCAAATTATACGTATTTTGTTATTCTTTGGAAGATTCTTTCAGCTTTTCTATTCGATTTTGCATACGTGATCAGAAATATTGTTGTCAATATGCAACAATCATTATGAATTTCTTTGCATTTTTGTACGATTATTTCTTGTACTTATCAAAAAAGGTTAATATCCATCATTTGGGG
Source organism: Apis dorsata (assembly GCF_000469605.1). NCBI lineage: Eukaryota > Metazoa > Arthropoda > Insecta > Hymenoptera > Apidae > Apis > Apis dorsata. The sequence continues at coordinate 635,794 of NW_006263411.1, forward strand.
ATCCAATTTTGTATTTGAATATTTTAAGAAAATTATTTATCGTATCTGCACGATTGAGATTTCTTTTTATGGAAAGAAGCATAACATAAATTATCTTCATCAGATTTTTATTTATATAAAAGTGTAACAATTACCATGCTTCTCAATCTTTGTAAAATTTCACTGGTTCACCAGCGATTGCGAATCACGAATCGAAATCCTATATATTTTATATGGGAATCGCGTATTATCGCAACAGTTGCAACGTTTCAAAGTGGTTATAATGAAGGTCTGAGAGATCCAATATTACAGCGCAATAACTAGGGCGCAATGGGTATATTCTATGAGACTAAACGTGAAGGGAAGACGGAAACGAGCCGCCGGAAATTCACCATCGGATCGTTTCCTTCCCACCAAGAGATGCAGAATAATCCAATCCGGGTACGAGGAATCGTTTAAGCAACTCATCTTTTCCACAATGAATTCAATTTCGAGATACGCATACGCAAATTGTCTTAATATAAACGGTGTAATAATTGTTTCAATGAGGGGTATACTTCTGATCAAAAGTTTAGAGTTGCCATTCTCATCAAATTTTCAAATCGATTTATTTGATTATCGATTTGAAATTAATAGTAGAAATATGAATAATTATTTTAATAAATTTTACTCGAAAAGATTTTCTGTTTTAATTTCAATTCTTTTGTTTAAGTTGTTGAATTCTGAAATAAAATTTAGGTAAAATTTCTGGCAATATTATCACGTAAAGATTTGATATAGCTTTACTCACCTGTATAAACATATAAAGTTGTTTGTAATTGTTTCGGGAATGTTACTTGAAAAATAAAATAAATAAAAAACAATGACTGTAGGGCTTTAAAGTATAGAAATGTTTTTGTGTAATTTTAATTGGATTGTAAACAGCCGTTTCGACAAACTCTCGAGGCTAAAAACACTATATTGTACGTGTACATATCGTACATATAACTCGTAATATTTGATTATTGATTCGATTTGTATTTTCAATATTTTTTTTTCACTTTCCTCCAAATTCATCTCTTGCTTCAAAATTTTCAACTTTTCCTTGAAAACGTAAGACCAAAAATAAAATGAATGTCTCTTGTGCTTTAAGACTCTGTACTTTCTTTTATTTTCAAGAGTAACAGTGAAATTTTCAAAAAAGAAAAGAGAGAAAAAGTGATATCTTTATTCTTTTCTTATTTGATTATTTTCTCAAAGCTTATTGATCATACTATGATGTTTTGTTTCGTACAAACACATAACTTGTACAATTGTAAATGTCAATTGAAGCAATTTAATTTTTAATTAACAAAGTTAATATAGTGTTTGCATAGAAGAAGCTTGCTTTGATCTTTGGCATCTTGACTTTTATCGATTTTGATCATTAATAGAAATACTCATTGAGAAGAATGGTATATTTAAAGTCATCTTGACATCATTGTAGTGTTATTTAATTAATATTTTTTTTATAATTTATTTACAATTCCTTTATAGTAAGTACAATTAATTTTTTCTTTGATACATGTTTGTAATACAGATAAAAAAGATTAGAATTAAAAAAAATTCTTGAATATTTGTACTTGAATCGATGATAATATTAAAAGATATTAATGAATAATGAAATAATCTGTCATTGAAAAAAGCAACAATAATAAAAGTATTATCGTGTCTTATCGAGATATTTTTTAATTTCGTATTTAATTGGAATGAAATTGCAATCTTCGCAATTGAAATCCAATGAAATTTCGTGAATGAGAAATAATGAAAGGTGAAATTAAGTGCTGTACAAATGATTCAACGATATTACGATTATTCGATACTGCTTAATTAACAACTACTTTTTAGTCTGGTTTCATTCCGCTTGATTAAACGCATGTTTTATCGAAGGTAGTCCTTCATTAAAATTTCTCGCCTCGAAACGAGAAAATTATACAATGTGAATTGATATTTAAAAATCGTGTAATTATAATTAGTTAATTGAATTTCGTTATTGTACATTATATATTTAAAATATATATCTGTTTTCTTATGTGCATCATTTTTATCTAACTTTTATTTGATTTTAAAAATTTTAATCAATGAAACTGTAAATTTATTTATATTATCTTATTTATTTCTTCATTTATACAATTAAACATATAATTTATGCACTTTTTTAGATGAATGCAACATTTTTTTTTTAAGTATCCTATAATAATATTTTGTGGCACTCTGGAAACATTATTAGCAAGCAATTCTTAGGAACAAAAGAATAATGTATATCATTTGGAAGTCATTATCGAGTTTTCACTTCAATTTTTCAAGCATTCATTACTTGTTGGAGTATTGTTCTGTTATTCGAATGCTTCACAATGCTTCACGAAGTTTCTTCTTAATTTCCATCATTCTTCGAATTCTTAATTCAATATTTGCTTCTTCTCTTTTGTATATGGCAGCAAGATCGATATTTTTTCGTAGGTATTAAGAAAAGCTCTTGATTTATATATTTAGATAGTCGGTTAAGTAGGTTCAACTGTCGGTAAATAATACAGAGCTTGCACAAGCTCTTCACGCTTTACTATTTTATCGACTGATACTCTGCCTTATCTACTTACAGTCAAAAGCTCGTTTTTACCAACTGTAAGAAAACTAAACGCTAGGGACCCTAAAGAAATGCAAAGTTTCTATAATTCATATAATAATAAAGTTTCTAAATGAATAAATTTGATTAGAATTCTTATCAGAAACTAGTACCTGTTAATTTTCAGTTTCATTCCATTTTTGATAAATATTTTATCATTGTTTGAACACTTTCACGTTCAATTTAATTGATTCAAAAGATAATAAATTTTAAAGTTTAATTAATTAAAATTAAATAATTTCTTTTTGTTTGGCAAATAAAAATTAGATTTATCCTAAAATTGATCTAAATTGTTGAAAATATATCAAATTATTATATTTTTTGACATTGATATTTCTGTAATATCTTATAAAATAATAGACCATTATAAATTATCATTAACAATTTCTATATATTTCTTTAGGATTTAATCTTCAAAAGACAAATCTTTGTGCAATTGATAATTCAAACATGTTTCTTATTTGTGAGTAACTTCTACTTGTATCCAAAGAGCAAACTTAATTCTGGAGTTTTTTTAGAGAGGACGCTACATCATCCTTTTTTATTTCTATGCATCTTGCTTTGAACTTTCTTCTAATATAATGATTTGGGAATTGAGTATATACTGTACTTTAATTAATTTAATTATATATTAACTTAATTCATAAAATTTTCTTTGTCCAGGAATAGTTTCACAAAGATATAATCTAAAAAAAAAAACAGTAATAATTAAATATAATATAAAAAAACAAAAAAACAGTTATTTATTGATCCAATTACTATAATCTAAGCATTTAACATTCTTCTCAATCAATTTAAATGAATTATTCTTAAAACCTGGATGCATTTTCATATTTTCATAAATAAATTAATACACAGAAAGAACTGCATAAACCTAAAAATAATCCAAATGAAACAAATTCTCTAATTCTTATATATATATATATATATATATATTAAAAGATATCTCAAATTTACAATATAAATATCACTTTCACAATACTATACCTCCAACTCCGTTTTACCTCGAATGCTAATGTCAAGGCCGATCGACCGTTTCCTCTTCGCCACGCCGAAGGACACCGCTATCCAATCATCTCCGCTCATTTTTCTCGCCGCAAAGAAAAGAAAAAAAGAAGAAGAAAAATTTATCCATTCTCTCGCCACGAAATTCACGCGCGCAGCAAAAGGAGGCGCCTCGCGGTGAATCGCGGTGAGTTCGAACGAAAAGTTCTCTCGCGC
>NW_006263411.1:640209-642508 GCF_000469605.1 Apis dorsata
GTGTTCCTCGATTCGTGTCATTATCGGTTTGTTATTATATTATGAGTAATTATGTATTGAATGAGATTCTTTATGTTTTATAATGGATATTTTATATCCATAATCTAATATCTTGTTCCTTTTGGAAATAATAGAAGTAGGGGAGTTTTGTAATGATTATTGGAATTTAAACTTGGTTCACTCGTTGCAGTAAAGATAGGTAACTGTAATACTATATTTTATGTTGAATCGAATTAATTGAGTCTTAAGCGGGTCATAATGAAGAGGAAGATTTTCATTTGATAATGGACTTACAGCTTTAAGCTTTTGGATCGCGATAGAGAATTGAGACGAATTCCGTGGATTTGTTGAGGAAGAATGTATTGTTTTCTAAAATAAAGAATAATTTTCGTCAATGTTATTAATCTTATTCTCTGTGCGTATTTAATTTTAATTCCTAAGTTAAAAGGAACTTACACAATTAAAAAAAAAAATATATCATCGTCCAAATATCCTTCAACAACTTTAACAAACTCGAAGCTCTTCTGTACTTTCTTTTACACTAAGTACCACTTACTTTTACGTACATGCTCAATTTCACTTTATCATTTTCCATCTCGAGCACCGATACATCATCAACTTGGCCAAGAATCGTACCAACAACAAGCGTTCCAACAAATATCCCAGGGAGGATGTGGTACGAGTAAACGAGAACTGGATTAGAAAAAAAAAAAAAAAGGAAAAAAAGAGAAAAGATCCAAGAGGCGGGGAGCAAAACGCGAAATCAAGCTGAATTATTGTTTCAGTGAGCCGGCGGACCACATAAAACATACTCTGACACGGTGAGACGAGCACCCGAAGGAACGGTTTGATATATTTCCAGCCAACAGTTCCTCTTTACCTCTCGGCCGCCCTCTCTTTAGGGGATGTTATTTATTTTCCCGGGAAAAATTCCGCTCTCCTTTCCTTCTTCTCGAGCCTTTCTTTCGAGGATACTTTGTAAAACCAACGACGATTACTTCCCGACTATTTCGTCTTCGTCTTCGTCTCGGTATAAGTGTATCGGGCTAATGTCTGCCTCCTCGATCCGAATGAGAAGGGTGACTCGCGCTTTTATGAATTCTTTAACGTCGTTAAGCAGCGTACTTTTCATACCACTCGAGAATCGGAAGAAGAAGAAGTCTTCTCGTCGATTTCTGAAACGAGCAAGCATTTATGATTCCTCCTGTTCGAACGTAAATTCCTCTCCGAAATGGGGAGGAGGGAAGAAGTTTTATTTGATGTATGATAATATACGGCCACTTCTTTGCAAATTTTGCTCTGAATTTATTATAATTCGTTTTTTTTATGATTACGAGGCTCATTAAGTGTGTCGTGAATGATTTGAACTGTTTCTTTTCATTTTTATTTGAAAATGAAAGATTTTGGTAAATATTTTAAGAAATAGTAGTGGTCTGTGTGTACTTAAATATGAGATATTAATATCGTTATACTGGTATTATCGTTTTCAATGAATATCATTATCAATTTTTTTTTTGAATGAAAACGAAAGAAAAAGGAAGAGAGATATTTGTAAGAATCGAGAAAAAAGAAGTTTCATTAAATTTCTTGGCCGAGGCACGAGTGAACTTGGCGGTTCGTGCGCATTGAAGAATAAAAGAAGCTTCAATCTCACTCTGTAGAGGGTCGAAACGGTTATTGCTGTGGTTATCCCGAATATTCTACCTGGAAGATCTCTCTTCCTTCATTCGCGATTGCAAGGGAAAGAAGAATGAGTCTCTCGGGGCTAAGGTTCTCGTGTCTCTCTGTTTTGATATCGTTACACCCCATCAGTTATTAAAGAAGTCTGTGCATACTCGCAGTTTCGTCTCTACGAAACTTCGAGATGCATTATTGAAAGGTTTTCAGATAGTAGAAAAATACGAGCATTAGTCACCGAAAATACACTCGTATATTGCTTCAGAAATTACGTGAGAAAAGTTGGAAAGTTAAAGTGCAAGAAAAAAAGTTAAAGTTAAAAAACTGTAACGTTAAATTTGTTAAGTAAAATGAATTGTTACTTGTTGAGAAACCATTTCGATCCATTCATATTACAATGATAAAAGTAAAACCAAAAAAAAACGGAAGTTATTCAATCTTTTGGTGTCTAATTATCACATTACACGCATTGTCATAAAAATACAATGCAATAAAAAATTGTAATACTCATTTATCATTAATCATTATCACTTTGATCAACATTGAATTGCAATTTTTCTACACCAATATATTTTATAACAAGTTCAAATTTCTAAAAAATTTACAAATTTTATAAATCGTA
>NW_006263411.1:643020-646362 GCF_000469605.1 Apis dorsata
AACCCAACTAAAAATCCAATCTCTCAACCCTTAATCGCCATTCTCTTTATTCTCTTAAATTATTCTTCTCCCCCTCCCGCTCCCTAATCGACTACAAAAATCATTAATCCAAGTTCTCCTTGTAACGCCGCAATTCGGAACGTCCTTGTTCCCGGGTTGACAAGGTGTCGCTATAATTTAGAGGGGCAGCCTCAAAGCGCGGCCGCACCTCAGCTTTCAGCTATGCAAGCGTGTTACACGTTATCCATATTTTAAAAAACCACTTTTGCGCCCGTATTCGAGATACTCGCTCCCCCTCGCTCCTCGCCACCCTCACTCCCTTGGGAATCTGCGGTATAATAACGTTGACATAGTCGACGTGCAAGCACTAAATAGAAACCGGCCCCACTTTGCTGTACTTTCGCTTCCTATTTCGCATCTTTCTTTCTGCTACGTTCCTACCTACGAGACTCCTATACCAGAGAATCCATCTGGCCCAGAGAAGGAGGAGACATCCGCGTTGCGTAAGGTGCATTATTACAATTCACCGCACACCGGAACATCCCTTGTAACCGTGGCATACTGGCCGAGGCCACTCGATCAAAAGGAGTAACCACCCTCCCGGAAGTCGTATATATATATCTCTCACCCCGTGAAATATTTTTAAGGTTGCTTCGAGTTCTCGTAAGATTTTCAAGATTTTCGCGAAATATGGCGTGCAATCTTTCATTTTACTTTTGAAAATATTTCATTTTTTGGAAGAAAAGAAAAGGAAAAGAAATATTCGAGCTGGTTTTTGTATAACAATTTTTCCACGAATCCCTTTACCCTCGTTTCATTTCTACAAAATGATGAAAACATTACCCTTTATAATATTATTATATATATATATTATATTATTCGTACATATATATAAATATATATACATGTTCACTTAATTATGCGAAACCACGTTGAAGAAATGCATTGAAATCACGTGGTCCGTCTAACGACGGAACAATGGCCCTTCACCGTGCCGCTAAATCGCGCAACCCCTTCCCAACCCCGCATAAATATTTAACACGAGATTATACGTAGATGGTGTACGCATAGCCTGGGCAATAAGAACAGAGCGTACAATTTCAAAGACGTGTCTTCTGCACGCGTTGGAAACGTTCGGGAAGGCAGAAGAAGGGATCAATCTTAGGAGAGGAGAGATACAATGGAGGCGTCGTGTGCATTGATGAAAGTGTTCTCTCAACCCTTTGTGGATCCAATGTGATTCCTGTAACGCCACCGATGACAACGATGAAAGAGGGAGGAGAGTCGAGGGTGGAGGGCCGAGAGTGGCCCAGGTTCTTCTGCTTTCGAAACAGGAGGAGGGGCAGGGGTGATTCCTTAATGGAAGAAACTCGGAGGGCGCCATCCTGTAGACAGGATGTACAATTTGCGACCATTTATTTAATTGGTTCGTCAAAGTCACGGCGAGTAAATGCTTCATGAAAAGGCATAGGACGCCTTCGAGTGTTGTTCGATGAACAAGATTGAAAGATTGGACATTGATAAGAATTGTCGAGCGATGTGTCGAAATTCGTGGTCGTGCGAGGGTGGATTGGTGAAGCGAATCTCTTGAGAGTATAATTTACAAGTTATGAGAAAGGGGAGAGTGTTGCAGGAACGTGTAGTTTAATAGATGTAAAATTAAGATTAAAGAATTTGAAGTTTAAATGTTATTATATGTTAATAAAGGAAGATGATTCGAGAGTGGAGTTAAAATGAAACTTATGGAACACTATAATTCATTAAGTTATTAGTAAGAATTTTAAGGGTTAAGGAAGATTGTGAGAACTTTTTAAGATAAACTCAATGATCTTAGAAGATCACGAAATATCAGTAAAACAATTATTGAAACCTATTAATATGTTTGAAATATATTATCAGAAATTGAAATTCAAAAAGATTTCCAAGATCTCTACTATCTTTTGGAATTTTCTAGTCCTTTCCTTTCTTAGTCTTTTACTTAGTCTTCAAAATCTAGAAAGGAAGAGATTTGAAAGGATCTCATAATTTCTCTGATTATTAGATTCTCTAAAAAATATTCGCTGTTTCCACAATTTTAAAAAGTAGTTATAACATTGTCTATTAATTAATCTTCATATTTCCACATTTGGAATAATTGAAATTTTTATCTCAACATCTCTCCATGTCATTCTACGATACGATATTAATAAAATACTATTTCTCATTATCCTTACTCGAATCTAAATTTCTGCAACACTTGTCACAAGTTTTAACTCGTGAAATTCCCTCTTCCGTTCATAATGATCCACGACAATTAGGATTCGAGGGCGAACAACGAATATTAATTCCGGAAAATTGCGATGGTATCAATCAGGCGAGTAAATACGTCCCATTTAAATTTTTTATTGGCACAGGGAATCGTTGCCCACATCGATTATATTAGTACTGATAAATTTGCATCGAAATCGCAATGTACACGTGACTCGATGCCGTATTTATTTAACGATGAAAATGGCCGTTGAAGCAAGGCACTCGCGGCCGTTGTTAAAAGGCACTATTAATACGAGACTCACGCATCGGCCATTGGTCATCCACACGCAGCCGGTGGTGACGTTCGCCTCTTTAATTACCATCGATAAATCACTCGAAGAACACACGACGCCCTTTCGTTATCGCCCATTTCCTCCTCGATCTCAAAATCGTTTTAACGTAAAACTATTTCTGGATCCCCATAAATATTGATTTTATATCAACTCTGTAAAAAGTACGACAAGAATCATTGATACATCTTTGAATGCTTTAAATTGAATTATCATATATGTTATTACATATTCGACGTTTCTCGAATTAAATCGTAAGTCAAAGATTAAAAAACGAAAATCCCAAAATCGTGATCACTTTCAATTATTCCTTCGAGATCGACATCATCTCGATGCTCGATAAAAAGGTCGCGAAAGAACGTGGGTTTATCGTCCGATGGGTAGGGTGTTCGTACGCGTATATACAGGGAGATTGCGTGTATTTATTCGCGCGTAGGTCGGACGTCGAGCAGACGAGCATTGTTACGAAATCATTGGACGATTGTACGAGGGACTCGATTTATTTTGTCTATTCGGCGGAAAAGTGCTTTCATTTGCGAGGCAACTGTCAAAGCGATTCTCGCCGAGGGAGTATATATGCGGATGGAGGGAGGAAAATCTGTGTACGCGTGGGAGGGAAGAAAAATTGGAAGGGGCGAAAGAGAGACAGGGGCTAGAGCATTGTTGCGCCTCCATCGTTCGTCCATCGCACAAAAGCCCTTAATTCGACAATGCATCCGTCGAAGAGGACAATAGCCAGCTCTCTCTCTCTCTCTCTCTCTCT
>NW_006263411.1:646520-661565 GCF_000469605.1 Apis dorsata
GTGTAACTTTTCCGTCTCTTGCCTCCACTTCTTAACCTCTTCTCGATAATATATTTGTACACTTGCTTCGTCTCGATTACTTTTATCTCACGTTTTACTTAGAATCCTTAACCCTCTTGCAATTTTAAATACATACTTGCAATTTGTACTTTTTTTTTTTCTTTCAAAATGCAAGGTAATGATAACGAGATCCTCGTGGACAGATTATCTGAAACAAAATTTAATAAATAGTTAGAAGAGAATGATTTATAATTGTTTAATTATACAACTAAATTATGAAGTTTTCAATATTATCTCTTAATACATTAGATATCTATTTATTTTATTGTGTATGAAGAACAATGGTAATTGATATAGTAGTATAATTCCAATAAAAATGAGCAACGTTGAAATGAAGAGAAAAGATGGTTTGAAAGTTAAAACGCAGTCCATTCGATCTCTTTCCCTCGCTTTTCGCAACAGTTTCCTCCCTTAAAGCGCGAATCAGAGTACCAAGACAGGGTTCAATTCTAATACTGGCCGAGGATTCGGATTTAATAAGGATTCCAGGCGTGCGCTCGGTTTGACGATCGACGGTGGTCCCCGAGGTAATTAAAAGAAAGGAATCAGGATTTTTTTAAGCAAGATTGCAGGGCGCGGGGTGAGGAGAGTGGGGAGAGGCCTCTCGAAGGAGACGTCGAAGAATTTGAAATCGGATTAAGCGAGAGTGATGGCTCGATTTCGTACCCAGCTGTTTCCTGGCCTTTTCATTTTTCGCCCCTCCAGCACTCGTCCAACCCGCGAATTTGCATTACAAATACAAATTTTATTCCAGGGTTTCTCGCGTTTCATTAAATTTCGTTTCTTCCCATTGCATCCCGCTACTCCTTCGCCCCTTTCTCACGTTTTCTACCCTTTCTCGTCCACCGTTCAACTACAAAACATTGATATTTGTTGAATAATTATCACTCCGTTATAATCCAAGGATTGTTTTAAAATTGTTCCTTAGAAATCAATATTCAAATTCTCAAAAATAATAAAAACTTTAAACGTTAGATTATTCTCTATTTAAATATCTGTTATATAAACTACCCTGAATATTAATTTTTTCTTTCCATAAACGTTTCATTCAACGTTTTTTTTTCTTCTTATCGAAATGAGACTCCACTCCTCTTCCAAATAGTTGTATTAAAAATTTTAATCGAGGGATTTTCCCTCTTTATAAAGTTCGAACGCAGAAGTCGTTTATCAGGGACGTGCGTGGAAATGTGTATCAGGGATGTTAAAGTAACCGGCGGAAAACCAGTTGAAACATCGTGTTAGGATTCGTTGGGGAGGATTGATACTATTGCAAACAAACCAATTCATCGTCGAGCATCGTTGAATTAGATTACACCGGATCTTGCAAGGTTAATTTCATCTCTTCGTTCTCGATGATATCTTGAAGAAACTCGATACGAGATGTCGAGGAAATTGTTTGCATTGCGGTCGTGAATTCGGATCAGAGTGAGTGGAACGAAAAAGGGTGAAAATAATATTATTGTTAAACATCGTAAAAACTTATCGTCATAAAATTTTTTTTATAATTGTGTACATTGTCACAATTTTGTAGGATGATGATAGAAGCTATTATAGATTTCTAAGACTTCTAAGACTTTTTTTTTAAATTATCCAAAATTTCTTCGTTCCCTTTTTCCTCTTGAAAAATATATTCCATTAAAAAATTCCATTTCCCGTTTCCTGAAATTCTATTTCCTTGCTTCGACAACATCTGTATTATATCTGTATTATAAAAAAAAAAAAAAAAAACATTTTTCACAATTCCAATGCAAAACGAAATTCATTCATATCATTCTCCTGAATCGAATTAAAAAATTCTTGATTTGTATAAATTTTTCCTTTATTCGAATTTCAATTGTTACTGAATATTATCAAAAATATTTATGAATTATGAATTTAAACTATGAAAAGGTAAAAGTTTTTGGAAAAGAGATATCTTCTATTTGCTAAAATCTTTTTTAAAATCTTTTGAAACGCGATAAGTCTCGAATCGCATTCGATCAATTATCTTCATCGGCTTCGATCCATAAATCTCGATCCATAGAAAAAAAACTCGGACGTAGTCACGATCTATGAACGATAATCGCGCACGTGCCGTGGAAAAATCGGATGTTTCGACCTGTATCCAATCATCGAGGCCCATCCCCATCTCAATGGGATCTCGAGCGGCGTGGATTTTCTCGTTACCGAAACGCTGATAGTTATATCCTGACAAAATTGAGATACGACCAGATACCTTCCCCCTTGGAGGGAATAAACTCCATCCAGTGAATTATTGAGTTCGCGTGCGTCAAGGTCTTCGCGAGTGACCCCGAAGCTTTTACCTTTAGGCGAGAAAGATGTATTTATGCGGGGGAAATTATGAGTGTGGAATTCGCCTGGTGGCCGGCCAACATTCGAGTTTGTTGCCGAGCGTGTTACTTTGATACTGCACAGGGTGTATTAGAAAGTTTGGTTTCCGGAAACTTTATGACTATGTATGGGTATTTATCAAAACGGAGCAAAAAGGAGTTAATAAACATATGGTCGTTAATAAACATGGGTTAAAACAGGAGTATAACTGGAAACTATGAAAGTTCACGATTATGGGTATACATGTATATTTATCAAAATGAGTAAAAAAAGAACTTGATAAATGTGGCTATTAATAAAGATGGGTTTGAATAGTACTTGTTTAGGAGTTGCATTTTCAATTAGGATTTTTTAGTTGCTTATTTGTAGCTGTATCTTATGGAAGGAAAGTGAATGTCTGCAATTTTTTTCTTCAATTTTGATTGTTTTATTATTATTAAATTGTATATTTCAAATATATAATTGTTGAAAGAAATCTATCATTTAATTGCATTTTGTATCTTGAAAAATATATTTGTTTTATAGATATATACTCACAAAATACTCTTAAGAAATATTTATATTAATTTGGGATCCAATTTGCAAGATATAGAATTTCAAAATTCTAATTTCTTAACTTTTTTAAATATATCTTTAAAAATGTTCTTTGATTTCTTAATTCTTATTTTTATTATATTATAATATTTTCCCCATAATATTATAAACTTATTTCAAAATAAATATATATAAAAAGATGATCACAATATAAATGAACATATCAAAAATTCTTGCAAAGAACATAAAATATTTTAAATGTTTATTAAGACTTGAAAAGAATTCTAAATATATTAATAATAATGATAACAAATTTTTGTGCTTTCGACGAGAATTTATTATTTTCTCTTGAAATTTTGCATCGAATTCTTGAGACACCCTATAGATATCCATGATGATGGACTTTTCTTGATCAACGACTGGTCATAGAGACATAGATAACGATAATATCGGCAACGGAATCATGGAGGAGGATTCAGATATATTATGGTCGAATGGTATTACGCAACAGGCAGATAATTCACGCGAGAATCAAGTGGTTATTAATATCAATTGTGCTACACGAGGGCACACAATACCTGAATGTCTCGATGTAGAGACAGAAATTAGTTGGTGAATATCGTAAATTCAGATTCTTAACTGGGTTTAGATCGCGTTTATCTGGGACCATTTGGAATGATTGGTGGGAAGGGAAAGTGAAATATGTTGGGTAATTGGATATATTTTAATTAATATTATGTTGGATCATAAATAAGCCTTAGAGACTCAATTCTAAATTCATAAGGTAAATTAAAAGGGAAAAGGAATTCTTTTTAACGTTATCAAAATTATTTTTTTCTTTGATTTTTCTCTCTTTTGTTTTAAAATTATATTCTTGACTTCTTTTTTTACAAAATATTGTGAATTTATCTAAATATAATTTAATTCTTCTTCTATGGCTACAGTTTATATTAAATTCCATTCAATCATATTAATTTCATATTCCAAATATAATAGATTAATTGTAAATTTGATTTTTCTTTTCTAATGTATTAGAAAATATTTATTCATAATCTAATATCAAATATCGTTTAAAAAATTAAATTGCAATAAGTAGATTGCTGATATTTATATTGATAAAGTTTTTATGAATACAATTAAAGAAATACATCATAAATTTATCTTATTCTTTAAATATCATGATGTATACTTTGTTACTATCATATTCATTCTGTAAATTTTTGTATAATACGTAGTTTTATGAGTTTATAAACACTGTACTACATAATATTTCTGACTTACATTGATCTGGTAAAACGTCAATATCGATAAAGAATCTGTTGATACGATTTTCATAAAGATTGAAAACGGGGATATCGTGTTTTTGCAGCAAGGATTTGACTGTTTGGACAGTATTTAAAGGAAATAACTGTAAGATATCCGGGGAGTCGCTTTGTCAAGAAGGGTTCCATCCGTGTCAAAATCCCCATAACACCTATTCCACCTACCCTTCTGATTTGGAGTGGAAGCTTACGGTATGAATACATGCATTAAGGTGATTCTTGGGTCAGGCGCCAGTCCACATTTCGGTTGAGATATTGTGTCTGGATTTCCGGTGAGAAGTCCCTGTTCTCCATTAAATTCGCTTTAGAGCAGAAATCGTTAGCATTTTCAAGGAAAACATATTCCTTCCACGTTAGACGTCGAATTTTATTTATATGTAATATTTATAAGAGTTCGTTTTTAATACATTTTGTGTTATTTGTCTTTCTATTATGTTTCACTATGAAAGAATTCCTTTGTCTGAAACTCAAAATTGGAGAAAGTTAAAGATTTTTGTATAGAAATGTTATTATATTATATATTATATTAATAACTTTACACTAAAGAATAAAAGTTTTTTAAGTATTTCAAGACTTTTCAATGGAAGATATTAAGAAAACAAAATATCAATAATAATTGTAGGGATTATATCATATATATTTTTTTTTATAACAAACACTTTTCAACGTTCCATTCTAATTTCTTTGGAAATGAATCTAACCATAATCAAAACACACCTGTGTCTTAATTAAAATCGGTTGACTTCTGGCTTATCGTGGCCCTTCGTGCCACTCGTCAGATCTGTTCCCCAGGGGTGCAATTTACTCCCCTTCGTTACCCCTTCGCCATTCTGCTAAGGCCATGCTACAGCTTACATCCACCTTCTTCGTTCCAAACTCTTGAATACGGTTACTGATTTCCTTTGCCTTTCATCAACTTTGATGTATTCATGCTTTCAATAAAGTCGTTATAAATTTCAATATTGATGAGAAGAATCACGGCGTGTTTCACAGGTGATACGCAGTGATTTTTAATATGATATCCTTAAAATAGAAATTAACAGAAAATTATTGGTCTCTTTTCTTTTTTTTATTGAAACTCGATTTTGGAAAACTTTTTTGTTTTTTCCATTAATTTTCTTTTTTTGGAACCACTGAAAAAAATAATTACTTTTAATTTTTGCAATTTGCAATATTTCATTATTGAGCAATTTAAGAAAAAATTCTATTTACAATAATAATATTTAAATCAACGAAATTTAGATATTTCTTGTTCAATTATAAATGTATCGAAATAAGTTCGATCAATTTCGATTATAATAATTTAAAAGTTTCGAAGGAAGGATAAGGAAAATAATGCGAGAAACTGGAACATCTTGTCCGCATTTCACGAAATAACCTCCTCCTCACTTTAGAAGTGAATATCCTCTTTAAGAATCCGGTTGGGTCGCGGCGATGGCAGTCTTCCTTGGTCTTTACTATGTAAAACAGCCTCTATTCCCTTTTGTCCATCGCTCGGGTCAGCCTCGATCGTTAAAGTTCTGGCCGGGATGATGACGGGTTCTGTGAACTGTGAACGGACAAGAATTTACCTTTTTCCTGCCCGTTCGATATTTATATAGTATCCAGAAAGCTGTATATTCGTATCTGAGGATTCTTTTCAGATTTTCATGCAGCCAGTCCTCGAATCTCTTCCACCAGAATTCGCTTACTTCTTCACATTAGAATAGTTTACGTAAGTAGATGCAAATGGTACACCTAGTTTCTTCTTATGAGAGGGAAGGAGGAAAATGTATTAAATTATATTTTTCTGTTTATGAAATTATAATATTCATGAGGAATTTGTAATTTTTTTTTATAAATGGTTATTTTTTTTTATAATTCTTGTATAACACGTTAAGAATTGAATATTAATTTGATAAAAAATAAGAAAAATTATAATACATCTCAATTATATCGACGCAGTCTCTATCTAAAAAATAAATTTATTACAAAAATAATATATATTCCAAAAGCACAAAAAATTGAATATTTTGGTTCAATTATTTATTTATTATAAAATATGGAAATAATTAATCAGCAAGAAGTAAGTAAACAAGTATTTATCGATAATAAAGACATTATTGTAACCTTTGTTTTATCAATACAAAGATAATCCATTATCTTTGTATTACTTTCTTCACTTCAAACAAGCTATTCCAAGAAACATCAATTAATTCTCCAAACAATCTAGCGTAAGAAAAACAAACCTGAATATACATCTCATCTTCGACGATTCTTCTTTCATTGTCATCGTAAAAGAAAAAAAAAAAAAAGAAAAGAAGAAGAAATTCTTATTTGAAAAATAAGAATTCCAATTTTCTTTCGTTTCTGGCACGCCTTATTGTGACCAATCTGTTAACTTATACGGCAAAACGATGGATATAAACGCGTGCAACGCAATTTATTATCTTAACACTCTTCCAGAATATATTTCTCAGCGACACGATGTGCTGTAACCACGTTCAAGACAATTCTCCTCCCAAGGTTTTTCAGTGCCCTTATAAATGGTCCCTATAAACGCTCGTGTCTGCGTTGCACTACGAAACAACACGATGGGAGGCTGCACACCATTAGCTTCCAGGTGTTCGATGTCCCAGCCATGCCCATCATTCCCTCGTTCTGGGCGATCGTGCCCTCGATCATCCCTCGAATAGCTGTGTAAGTTTCATTATCGTATCCGTGATACAGGGGAGAGACAGTGACAGAGAAAGAGGATGAATGAAATAGAATGGAAAATGAATAATGGAGAGATAAAAATTTTTCATTTATACCTTTTAAATTGCAGTATCAAGTTATTAATAAAATGGATGTTTATGGAAAATCAAATTTCCCACGAGCATAATTAAGGAAATGGAAATTAAATTTTTTCTTATAATGCAATCTTGTGATTCTTTCTTTTAGAGCAAGTATTATATTACAAATTGAGGTGATAGGTTTGTTCAATTGATACGAATAGATTATTTTGATGTCAATCTTTGTGGTTGGTATTGCTTTCGTTTTGTAAAATTTCTGTAAACAAATTTTAATGTAATTTAAAGTTCTTTGAGATTAAAGAAATTTTGTATGTTATTATTTTAAACTTTTAATACATCTTCGATATTTGAATCCTCTCTGCTTTAGTATTTAAATTATATTCACGTGAATTGAACTCTCTTTCTCTAAGCTAACTTAATTGATGGTAACGTAATTAATAGCGAGGTATTCAATGTGCTTGAACTGTCTTCTGGAACAATATATGGTTAGAATCGATACTTGGAAGTTACTAACCAACGACGTTAGCATGTATGCTTGTACGTCTTCTCGTGATTCAGTGGAAAGATTAAGAACACTTCATTATTTATTACGAAATGCACGGCTGAAACAAAACTTTAATCATTAAAAGAGTATGTATAATATGCAAAGCGATATCTTATCGGTTTAATTTTTGTTTCGCGATTAATTAAAAAGCAAACTCGTTCAAAATGTAATAAGTACGTAAATTTCAACATTATTAATCATAAAAATAAGATAATATTAACAATCAAAGTATATAAGCACAATAAAAAATTTATAGGAATCATAAGAAAGGAATACATAAGATCTACATTTATGAATATATATTTTTTCCTGAATACCTATAATATGATTAAATATTTGAGAGCATATATATTTTATATTCTACTTTTTTTAATGCCATTCCTCATCTTTTTTCATTCCGTTTTATTTCGCACGAAATTTCTTTAAAAAATTACAAACCCAAGATACCATTTTCTTCAATCACATCATATACACATATAATTCTTTTTATTTTTCTATCGATACTTTTAATAGCTTTTTAAAAACCTTATTCTTACATCTTCCTCTCGAATCCCATTAGAAAATTTAACAAGCGAATTCGCAATTTCTCTCGTGGGCGTATCTTCTAGACGGTTGAAAAGTGGCGATACACCCGTTATCCTTGTAAGCGCACTCCTCCATTCTGTAATTGCATTTTTGTTCGTGCGTCTCCAAACGGCTGTGCCTCGGCCTCACCCTGCAACCATATTCGGCCCACTTGCACGAAACCTGTTCGTCAGGATCGTACTCGCCCTCAGACGAGGAGTCATCGCTCTCCGTGTGGTATTTCCGGTAGTTGCATTTCGCCTCGTGCACAGGTTTCCGCCTTCTACGCATGTTCACCATGCAACCGTATTTTCTGTACCTGCATTCGACCAATTCTTTGGGATCCTCTTCGTATTCGCACAAAATCGCGGTTTGTTCGAGGGCGTCGGTGATCTCGTCCAGGCTATCCTTGTAGTTGCAGTGTTGCGCGTGGATCATAACCCTCCAACCTGGGGTTCTCACTTTACAACCCTTGTCTCGATAAATGCAATCGACCAAATCGTCTTGGGTGTGGGCCATGTCCGTGGGAAGGTATTCCTCTTCTAAGTGAGGCCGGAATTGACACCTGAAATTTTTAAAAAAATGAATGTGAATAATATATATTTTTATCGGATATTCTTTATTTATTATAGTAAAAATAATTTATTATATTTAAGGAGATTTTAATTTGAAAATGTTTTTAAATGTTCGAACAATGGTCAGAAATATTTTTAATTGTTAAAATAAATTGGAAAAGAAATTGAATGTTTTGTGCGTAATTTATTTTCTTTATCTTCATGTGATCGTTCAAATTTTGCAATTTAAATGTATATCGAGACAAGAGATAACATTACAATTTAATTTATCGATTGATATGTTAATCTTTTATAGAGTAATGATTTGCAAATTTTTTCTTCTTCTTTTTATACAAACGATTATTATTATTTATTTTGCAAAAAATAAATTTTAATCGATATATATATCAGTGTTTTGTCTCCCTTTCTCTTTACCATACACATTTCACAAATTATCACACGATTATCACAAATTTTAAAATTTCTTTACCGAGATTCGTGCAGATCTACCAAATATATTGGCACTTTAACCCAGCATCCCAGATGGGTGTACATACACGGTTTTAATTCTTGGTCTTCAGGCGGAGAAGGGGAGAACCAGTTTTTTTCGTGTTCTTGAAAATCGTTCCTTGGAAGTGGATGGGGCAGGAAGTGAGTAGGCAGCGGGAGAGAGGAAGAGAAAGTGTTTGCAGGTGGCATTTCTATGTTTAATGGCGAGTGACACGTGGGACAGTTGTAGTAATAAGGTTTGCAACGATAACAAATAGTGTGCTGGTTGGCGCATGTGTATCTGGGTGCTAGCTCCATTTCCATCAGGCAAATAGGGCACAAACCCTCGCTTTTGAATCTCTCGCATAGATTTGGATATAGGCTATCCATGACCTAGAAAAGGTAATCAAACCGAGTATTTATACCTTTTGAAACGTTTATTAGTGAATTTTTTAAATGGGAAATTATTATAGAATAGAGGTTTCTTTGCAGAAAGGAGACAGGTATGGAAAATATGTGTATGTCTATTAGATAATCTTTTTATGTAAAAATCTTTTTAAGTGATATTTAGCATTATTTAAAACTGTTTGTGATATTGATTAATTTTTCTGTAAAATATTTTCTTCCAAATTAAGAAAAGAAATATAATCATTGTACATTGGTTATATTTTTTTGGCTATACTTTTGAATTTTATTGTGATAATTAATTGTTGTATTCTTCTTTAGCATATTTAGATGTTGTAATGGAAGGAAAAATGTAAATGACTTTTACTTTTTCAATCATACTTGAATTTATCATTAGAATGCAATAGATATAATTGAGTAAAAGTAATTTCATTTGTACGTAATCAATTATTTCATTGCTGTACTACTTTTGAAGTAACTTAAAATAAAATTCAATATATTAAAATTCTATTTTTTAAATAGAAATATGACATAACTATTTTTAAAATATTTTTATGTTAGATATTTATTATGTCAAGAACGATGAAAAAATAATCGTTCTCTTATCAGATAAGAATAATATTTAATCAGTTGGTTGATTATCAGGCGGATGTCTAGCATCATCATCACGTTACTTATTCATCACAATTCAGAGAATTGTATAACTTAAACGTTGTATCAAATATTATTTGAATCCATGAAATATTATTATTATCATTTTAAACATATATTTTCATTATCTCATAATGTGATATTTATCACTTTAAACATCAATTTATTTAACTTTTACAATCTATATATCAATCGATCAATATAATCAATTATTATTTTCATATCATTTGTGAAGCTTTATCAAAAACTTTATGTAACGTTTCACAAAATATTTTTAATTATTGTGGAACATATTTCTAATGCAATTTATTCGATTACATTTTCTGTCTATATTAAAATTTTTACCATAACCAACTCTACAAAAATATTCTTTTCAGAAAATTCTTCTACCCCTTAAACACCTAACCAATTCCTCGTCACACATATAACCACACACAAGCGACACTTGTCCATTCACACTATATAATCACATATTCATCCTGCACGTACGATTTATTTACTCACACGTACGAGTTCTTTAAAATCGATCGTGCTGAATTTACTCACTCGGCTGGCTGTTCTCGTCCTTGCGAGCCGCGTTGGGTGAAACTGAAATTACGGATACGCGGGGCGAAGGGAGTGTAAAAAAAGGAAAAAAGAAAAACAAGGAAAAAAAATAGCCGTCGCGGCACGTACGCCTCCGTAACAACTGTGTGTCATCGTCGAACTGTCAGCGTTCCCTTATTTGCCAAGACCGATAGCGCGACTTTATCTGATAAAGCCGCCTCCTCTGATAGGGGACCGTTTTCATACGGCCGCTGTGGAACACGATTTTCACGGTGGTGGGAAATAAAATCGTGAAATGGGGGAGTTTTCTTCGTTGTTATGCGTCAGACGTCGAAACGATGCATTTATTACTGTTACAGCGTTCGTGTTAGAAATGTGGGTAGAGAGAGAGAGAGAGAGAGAGAGAAAGAAAGGGAGAAGGTAAGGGAAATTTTTCATTTTTGACTCGTAGAATTGTACTTAAACTTGTGTGAAATTCAATTATAACGAATTACCTTAAAATTTAACGTTAAAAAAAGAAATAATAAATGATGAAGAGTATCCTATTGGAGCTTAAAGAAGGATCTCAGAGTTAATAAACAAAGAGATAAAATGAAATGAATGATATTTTGTTATATAACACTTAAAATTCCGTGTTACGTATTTTAACCATTGCATAACACGTGACGGATTTCTGTTTCCACTTTGATTATTTGACCGGTCGATGGTGACAGTTAATTATGGATGAAAAATTGTAACTGGCCGTCGCGTCACCCTTCTGGCCGAGCTTCCTCGTTACACAGCTTCCATTTTGGTCCACCCTCTGATGGTCATCGTCGATAATCTTCGCGTGAAATCTGGGATTATGTTTCATGGGTCGCATTCCTTGATGTAACCCCTGTTACTTCGACGAATCGTGGATTGAACGCTTAGAGTATCTCTTATCTTTCGAGTATTTGTACACTGAAAACATGATATTTATTTATTTATTTATAAAGTCGATAAATTTTGTGTTATAGAATATATTTTCTTCGATTTTTTTCATTGCGTTATATTTTTAATATATATCGTTTTGATTTTTATTCATCATCGATTTAAAATTATTATTTGAGTAACGATTGTACGTGATGATTCACGTTACATATTTTTACATATTTTTATTAATACTTTTGATATTTATTGAATATCGTTACGTATCGTTTATTTAATAATACTTACTTATTATTGTATCGACAATACATATGTTTGTTTGAAGCAAGAAAATTAATATGAGAGCGAGAATATCGAATCCTCGTGAATTTACGAATCATTATGATTATGCATACAAATAAAATCTTGTATTTATAACATAATTTCAATGTTCTATCTTTCTCTTGACAAGATGAAAAATTTTATCAAATTCCATGTTCTCTAATTTTAAATATCTACAATAGATCTTTTATTCCGTACAAAAACGGGATTGCTTTCCAATTTTTTAAATTAGTAGTATACATTTTCCTCGACTTCATTTGAAATACAACATCAATCATTAACAGAGATCGATGAATAATTTTTCGAATCGATCACAGAAATGCCCATTCTACGTTTCGGTTTTCTAATTCGCATCCGTAACGATACACACGCGTGGCGGGAAACCAAATACGCGAGTATGATATTCTACACCCGGCCCTCATAACGACCATCCCTCATTTGAATCCCTATGCGAACGTCACATCAAAGATATCCGAGAGGGCCATCCCTTCACGAGGGGAGGGAGGGAGGGTAATACCCACTGACCATAAGTCACTTATGTAAATCCGTGAGATGGAAACACGCGTCACTTCTCGCCGTTGCGCGATGTCTATGAGGAAACAAATTGAATTTAATATTCAGCGTGGTTCCTCGCCGCCATTAGAGAGAATTTTCGCCGTTGTTTCGCCTCGAAGTTTTTATCTTGTCGCTTCCACTGAAACTGTTCGTTTAAAACGAATTAAATGGAATTTAAATGACGCTAGACAAGGCTGTTAAAAAGGTATGGAAGCTTTTACTTGATCCATCAATTGAAAAAGTTTATATACGAATATTTATATATAATAAATAATAGATGATATATCAAATAAATATTTCGTTGTGGAAGTGTTGTGAAAGAGTTCACAATAAAGATCTGAATTTTTAGAATGCTTTTTATGTTTTTGATTAAATTCGAATGTAAAATAAATTTAAGTAGTTCGAAAAATGTATGTAATATTATCTTATAATTGATTATTTTTGTTTCTTAAATTTTTATATTTTATATAATATGTATTGATATTGGAATATTTGATAGAGATAATATATTAAAATTATTAATAATGCTTTATATTTAACTTGTTACACTATTGATTATTTAATGAAACATATTTTATAACGAACAATATAAATGAATTTATGATGAAACATAATTACATCAAATTATAACAATATTTTCTAAATATTTCGCGAGGAGAGGGAATGCAATGAATTATTCTGAACAACACGAATATAACATGTGTTACAGCTTCCTTTCATAATATTATTATACGATACATACATAATTTCCTCTACATATATTAACAAATAATAATACAATAATTATTACAGATCAAATATTAAATTATCATTCCACTAAATATCCTTTACAATAGAATTATTTAAATGAAAAATATTTATTTTACTTAACATCATTTGGAAACATTATTCTAATAGAATTCCTCAAATCAAATTGAAAGAATTAATTGCAATTTAATTTCATATTAAAAACTGGCTAACAATAATCGAAAACTTAATCAATACTCTTCTTTCAAATCTCAAATTACAACGAAACAATTACAATTAAAAAACAATTGAAATATTGAAATTTTGAAAATTTTTAATCCACCTATATATTTTTAAGATTACTACAATTTCTACATTCCCAAACAATATCTTATCTTTCTTTATAAAACTCATATCTATATTTATCACTGAAAGTATCCAACTTCCAGAACAACATCTATCCAGAAACTTTTTTCAATTTCTAAATTGGATCACGCAACATCCTCCTTGTTGTTCCTCTCTTTTTCTTTTTTATTTCAAGATGTCACGATACATATCCTACGATACATCGCACGATCGTGACACATTGTCTTCTCGAGACAGCGAAAAAACGAGCACTGGTAGCACACACACATATATATATATCCGTTATTTCAGCTTTATCCGAAATCGTTTAGCTCAATTCCTTATTGTTCGTGTGCGCGTCACACTCCACCGCAATAATTTGCAGCGCCTTATTTTCGTGCCATTGTCCCTCTCGCGGGTTTTTTAATGGGTCAATGGAAGAAAGGTGGGATTGAGGCAGGCCGCGATACAGTTTAATGAGATGCTACTCTCTTCTCGCCCATTGAATTCGGCGGTTAGAGAGGGAGAAAGGAAAGGCACGAAGGAAAGGAGGGAAGTTAACGAAATAAGCTCGTGATTGCGGCTCGATGCCGAGGCTATCGGAAGAAACGCCAATTTATCGTGGAGTACTTCCCCTTCTCGCTTTTGTATTAAGTTTTCAGGTTAATTTGGAATTTATGAGCGAAGTCGTGAATAAAAATGAATATATAAATATTGATTAGCCTGTTAAAGGTTGAAAATAGATTTTTGAAATAGGGGAAGTGGGGACATTTCTTTCTGATATTTTAATGATTAATTTAATTTTTGATCAACAACTTTACAGTAACAGATGTGGGATCTTTTGTTATATCGGTTATATTCTGGCAGGATCTTTCAGAAAATATGTTAATAAAATTTATCAAAATTTTGTACATTGTTTAAACGTGTGAAAAAATAAAGTGTCAGGATTAATTATGAAGCTTATGAAAGAAATAATGTCAAGATTTTAATATAACAAATATAACATTTAAAGTATTTGTGTACTAACATATCATAAATATTTTATTTAAAGACAATTTGTAATTAAGTAAAACTTAAACTATTTCTCTGTTTTTCTAAAAAAAAAATAGGCTTGGTCCTGTTATAAATTGTTCTTTGATTTAACAAAAATCTATTTCCATTAATCTAGGTGAAACACGATTGGGAAAGTGAGAACGTAATAAATATTTTTTCGAACAGTTTCCACTTCACTTTTTGAACTGATAAAAATTTTTAGTTTGAAAGCTTTGCAGTAGATTGAAAAGTAATCGAAACAAGTTTGAAATCTTTTTTAAACTTTTTCTCTTATTTAAATGCATTTCTGATATTTTTGTTTTTTTCTTTTTCATTTTATTGAAAGTATAACTAAATTTATGGAAAATTATATCTTTTTTTTT
>NW_006263411.1:661702-662260 GCF_000469605.1 Apis dorsata
GATCAAAGCCACGAAGATAACATCGAACGTGACTGTCTTAGAAGATCTTGGATACGAGATTAACTTCGATTTTGTAAAGTAAGCATATTAATCCAGGTAATATCAAAATTGCTACATAATGCAAAAGTAACCATGTACGTTTCCAATTTAATTTTACATATGCTGATACCGAGGATTAGTACAAAGAAAAATATTGTTAAATGTGTAATCAATAAAATGATAAAGACTTAAAAATATTCTTATAAATTCTAATGCTCAAAGAATTAAGTGTTTTCTTATTAATTAGAAATTAAAAATCTATTTTTTATATTCATATTCATTATTTGAAAGAATTGTTACATAAAAATATTTATGCTTCATATTTTCATCAAATAATGTTGTAATTGTAAAATTATTTCCACGATCACGTGTTAACACGTATTCTACTTATCTGAAATCGAGTTTTATTTTGTCGAACACCCGTTTCTTTTTGATCGATACAAACGATAGAAAAGTATTGTGAAGCTTAATCCACCAACGAGCTAGGTGATTGATTTCGTGTATATATATATATATATA
>NW_006263411.1:662323-663179 GCF_000469605.1 Apis dorsata
TCGAACCTTTTTTATTATAAAGGAGAATCAGTTATCGCGTTTGCTTTCCTGTTAAGGAGTTCCGATGAGGAGTTCTTTATTCGATGGTGAGACGGCAGAAATAAGATTTCCATTCAACCCCAGCTTGAAACGTACAATTTTTGTAACATCAATCTTTCAAATTAAGTGGAATATAATTTTATTTTTCGATAAATTATGTATACAAAAATGAACGAAATATCGATGATATTAAGCGATTAATCTTGCATGCAGCAGCTTTCGAGATATTAAGTGTGAAACGATTGCATTCGTAGATATTATTCTCCAATTATGTAATATCCTTTATCATTAATTCTGTTTTCTATATATTTACGAATTAATCCGATTAATTGATTTTAATAACAACTATAAAATTTTCTTTCAACAGCATTTCTTATTCCAAATAACAATTTAAGAAATCTTTTACTATTTTAAATTTTATTCCAAACCAATTTTTCATAAATAATATTTTCTCTCGTTGTACAATTAAAAAGAAAATCACATACCTTTAACGATACTCGCAAAAATCTTGTATTTGATGACAACGAAATGAATCTTCCATTTCATTATCCGTGTCCATAAAAACATAAACAAGCAGAAACATCCACACTCCCATTAATTTTCACTTCCATCCGTTTCACTTAAAGACACTACTACTATTATTACAATTTTTCTTTCTCTCCCATTGAAAGCAAGATAAAGTAAAAGCTTCGCCATGTAACCAACGCGTAATTACGCTAATATCAACGCGATATACGCGTCATCTTCGTACGAGAGGAAGAAAACAAACAAAAAAAAAAAAAAAAGAAAGAAAGAAAAGAAAGAGAAAGAGAGAAAA
>NW_006263411.1:663248-675185 GCF_000469605.1 Apis dorsata
TGTTTCATAGTCGAAACAATTCTTCCCGTCGATGGAGAAAAAGCTTTTCCAATGGCGTGAGCACGTGGGTGGGCGCAGAGGGGGAGAGTATGGGTCTTGCAATATGTCGCATAATTCGACCATTCCTCATACCATTTCTCCGCGTTCGTTTCGAAGGGAACAAACTTCCAACATGTGTATACGCGTGCATGCACGCTTTCGCCACTGTTTCATAAATACGCGAAGTGGTAGTCGTTTGCTTTCAGAGACAAAGTCGCGAAACCGATCCAGGAAATATCGAGGATTGTATAGGATTTTATCTCGCGGTGGGGGAGGGATCGTCAAGATCGAAGGCATTCCTGCCCCATCCTGCACCGTGTATTGGAAGAAATATGCGTGGAAAACCCGCGTACAGTTTCCCTTTTTCGACGATGATACCATGATACTCTTCTCTCTTTCTCTTTCTCTCTCTCATTTCTTTTTGAATTCTGTGAACAGAATCGTAGAGTCGATATTTGGCGTATGATTTATTGTACATTCGCACTCTTCTATCTTTTTTTTTTTGTACAGAGAATTTAATATCGTGTAGGTGCGATAATAATGGAGCTGTAAAGAAAAATTGTTTATTTTATTTAATGATAAATAACTCTTTCATATTCTTAAGATCAATCACATTGGTCGTTATTTTACGGCTACAGTTGATATTAAATGAAAAATTATATAGAAATTATATAATGATTCGTTAATTTTCTTTGATTCTACGAAAATCGTTGCACCGTTACAAAAATGATATATTCCACGAATAGATAGGAAGAATAAGTTTGAAGAAATCGATGGAAATACTCGGTCATTGACACCACGGTCAAGTTTTAACTTGGCAGACACCTCTCGTAAGCTTCTTTTCTTTCGCTTACAATGGCGTCAAAACATGCAAAATTATTTCCGCGGTTGGTAACGTAGCATTTCTCTCAAACTACTTTGCCACATATTCACCATGTCACTACTCCTCTTCCTCCCTCCCCGCGCGTAGGCGATGCACGTACAGGCGAGACAGGAGCAAACAACGTTTGCATGGGAGACAACATTATCATGCAGGTGGATACAAAAGGCTCCTTTGTAAAGGCAAGGTGAAATTGCCGTTGAAAAAGCGTGTCGAGTGTTTCTGAACCACGGGCATAGAAAGAGGAGAAAGGAACCGTGGAAAGACGGTAATTCTCCGAGAAAGTTTCCGTCTTTCCAGGTCGAGCGGTGATAATTTAGCGGAGGGATGAAATTGTTGACCTCGTGTCATCCTCGCGAATCCCGTCAACAGTTTGTAGCCAGCTCCTATCTTGTAAACAACACGGGTATCCTGCGAATCCTGAATCCAAGTGTCACAGCTTTGCTCCACCCAGGCTTCTTTTCAATCTTAACTTTGATTTCTTTGCAATTTCTTTCTGTATTTTTCTGGATTTCTTCCCAAATTTGTAGGTAAATTGGAAAAGTTAATGTTAATGTGTTGTATACTTGCTCGTTCAAATTAATTAATTTATTGTATCAAATAAATGTTGATTGTTCAAATATTTTGTTTGAACAATCAACATTTGGTAATTTGTTTTATTTAAGAATATAATATTTTAATTATTAAAAATGAAAAGTAAAGTATTCTGTTACATATACACATATTTTCTCAAAGTTTCCCAATCTTTTTTAAGTCCTCTTTTATACCTACCAATCTCCACACCTCCATAATTAAATAAAATGAAAAAAAAATTAATATTACGATTTTATTTACGTTAAAAATAAATAAATTTACTTACGTTAAAACTCTCGTTAACTGAAAATGACATCAGCGAGCACTTTATAGATCAGGAGCCAAAGCGAGTGAACATTATGAAAGTGAAAAGATATAAATCTTCTAACACATAGCGCGAATGTACTATGTATTAAATGGCACGCCTCGTCGTCGTCAAACGCTTGGAAATGTCGATGGCCGTTTGAGGAGTTAAGGCTCGCCAGCTCGTTCTCTCGAAAGTATCATTAACGCGGGCCAAAAATCGGTTTTTCATAAAACGCGCGCGACGCATCTTCCTTAAGCGGGGCGGGAAATATTCATAACCCTGGCCTCGACCAGGGTAACGACCAGCGAACGAAAGGCTAGTTGCGTCAAACGCACGTCGCACGAGAAATTGGTATTCGCGGCAATTAACTTCGTCCACCTAGTGGAACGACAACCTATCCAATCTCGTACGCGGTGACATTTTCTGATTCGATGCCCGGCATTTCGCGTTATTGGCGTGTAACGAGATGCTTTTGAACAGCCGCGAATCTAATTCGTACGTGAACTTCATTCACAATATATATCACGTGTTCCATTTAACGGATGTATCTGTAGTAACGCGTTCAATTTTGGTCCTCGAAATATTAATCAATTGATATATTCTAATTCTTTCCAAATTATTGATATTGGTTCCTTGAATATTGGCTAAAAGTATAAAATAAGTATTAAGGTGAAGTATAAGGTAAATTAGATTAAAGGATTTGTATATAAAAAATAATCCTTGTTAATTATCCTCTTCTTGGGATCTTTTTTTAATTTTTCTTTAATAAAATATCCATTACATATTGTTAAACAATTCTGTGAGTGATAATTTTAATTATATTGTAAAAAGAGTGTATCTAAATCAAATTGGAATTAGTAGATGAATTGTTATTAACAAATTAGATTTTAAGGTTTTAGATTTCTACTGGAATTTTGAAGGTAAGTCAATCTGTTACACTCTGTAAATGCAGTCTTGAAACCATTGTCAGTTCAGTTTACTAATAGTCATTGGTGGTCATAGTGAGGTTATGGTTATATAACCTGGTGATTAGTTTCACGGTGTTAAATTAAGCTAGGTAAACTGAAGTACAATAATTGTACTGGCATATATTTATTAAATTAATATATTTAGAAATTATATTAATAAGTTTAATTACTGTAGTAACAAGTTTTATTTTTTAAATGTTATAATTTTCATTAGAATTATTTCAAAATATATATAGAGAAAATATAATAATAATTTTCTGCTAATAATTGAATAATTTACTAAGTTTATTATTTTAATTTTTACTATGCAAATATATGCAAATTACTAACAAATAATTCTAATAAAATCTTTGTTTCTGTATTCTAAAACCTTATATATGTATTTCATGTAAATTTTATATTTTTTTATAATTTTTTTATAATATAATATTTTTTTATAATTTTGACTTTTAATACATTGTACATTTAATCGTTCTATATATTTTCTAAAAGTACGTTTCAACTTTAATATAAATTCTATAAATTAATTTTATCAAACGTTTCATCAATGCTATAAAAAATAATCCATATTAAAAGGATTTAAGTCATCTGATCTTCCCGCGATATTCCAAACGTAGTCTTAAATTGTTTCCCGACAGATGCCGCATCGGTCAGGGGCGCGAAGTTGAGCAATCGATTGCGATATATCGCAACAGCCCCGGCGCCGAGGGCGAGGCGCATGCGCAGCGCCGGCCTTGCCGCGATTGGCCGGCGATGATGTCATGCAGTCTCTCCCCCTAAGTCTCTGATATCATCTGCGGGCTTTTCTGCAGTCCACACCGATCACTCGAGCGGCATAGCCGCGTCTTCGGAGATTTTACACCTGTGCTCGAGATCGTCCACACTGTGTGTGCCCGTGGACCGACTCCAGCCGTATACCAGCCTCTTCCTGCCTTCCGGTCCCGTCCTCCGTGCGAAAGGTGAGTCCATTTCTCCAGATGAATCGCAATAATCGTGCACGAGCTAACGACCTCGCGACGTTTCGCCACTCACACGTATACCGCCTGCTTCACGTACGTCTTCACTTTCGCGCGATCGTGTGAGTATAAACATACGTTTACGTGTTCAGTGCTCGTTTTTATCGCTACATTTTTATTGTACATGAGCAGTTAATTTCATGCTCGATTTCTTCGCGAAAATTAGATGCTTTTTTCTGCTACGATATTTTCGGAGTAAATGGCGGGCAAGTGTAATAGACAAGGATAGCCTATACACATCGTTATTACGCAATATTTGAAGCGGGAAAATAGTAGCACTGAATACGAATATATATAATTAATTGAAATAAAACGTATTTTCTGTATATAATAAAACGATTTGTGAGATTTGTTACAATTTTATCGAAAATTAAAAGTATGGTATGAAGGTAGAAACACGTGGTCGATTGACTCGTCGCGAATCGATTATTCTCGCGACTTCGATTTCTTGAATATCGAGATTTGAACGAACGACTGTGGCTATTGCGTTTTATTTTATTCGTTGTGTTGTGCGTAGTTCGGCTAAAAAGAATGAATAAATACGTTTGGGATTTGATATTGAGAATATTGTTTCGTTAGAATTCACGTGGTAGGTCAAGTTTTTACTCATGTCCTTGTGATAATTTCGATCTCGCGTTATTATTGTTGTGTATACAGAGTTCGTATATGTGACTTCGTGATGAGGTTAGGATGCTTTGATGCCGTTCAACTATTCCTGGAACTAATTTTGAAGCCAATTCTTGAAAAAGGTAATGTTATTATTACTCTATGTTATTATTTCTGTTTCCTTCTATGTTTTTTTTATATCATTTTTTATTATGTTAAGCAAAGGTTATTCTATCTTGTTACTTATGTATATGTACTTATTTAATGTATCCTTAGTCGATACATTAGTTTTTCAAATAATATTAAGCATTACATATATATTTTTTGAACACTATCATTGTCTATATTATCTATCATTTTAATTTTTTTTTTTTAACAAAACTTTCGTAAATTTGTAGTACGTATAATACTAGTATATAATAATACTGTTCATTTCGCAGAGATGAACAATATGGATATTTTATATATATTTTAATATTTTTCGAGTGTAACGTAATAAAAGAATATTATATTTATTCCATCGCCGGGAATTTTAACGACACGAATTATCGAATCATCGCGTTTTCCGAGTGTCAGAAAAATTTGATCCTTCCGGTTGAATATGGTCGTTTCTATTTACCGTACTTTCCTCTCATTAACGCGGCCTAAAATCTCACGAGGACACTTCTGTTTCTCGTTAACGACGCACCCATTCTCTTTTAAGCTCTCATCGGTTGCTAAAAATCGAAACGTGCGTGAATTCGCAATAGAAATAATATTGAATGCGTATATTTTCTTATATATAGTTTTTTTAAATTTTTATTAATTTCTTACATCATTATGATATTTATTCTTATTTTAGTTTTGGTATTTTTTTTATAATAATATGTAATTCCGATTATAATAACTTATTCATACATTACATGTAAAATAGTTTATAAGTAATTTTCTACTTACATAATACATAATACAGTCTTATACTTTATGTAATATATAATACTTTTTCATTTAATATATATTAATTCTCATCTTATAATAATAATATAGTTAAATATAGTTTCGTTTTTACAATATTTAATACATTTTGCTGAAAAATTAATTTTAATATAAATAATAATATAAAACGGAAAGAGGAAGAGACAGATTTACTTCAATTCTTTGAATTTCCTTAAAAATTCGACTTAACACGATTTTAATAATTCAAAAACATATTTCAATAATATTGATATATTAATTTTCATTTAATTTTTACTAACCTTTTTCGTAATATGATCAAATATTAACACTTATTTTTATTTTTGCCATAATCTGTCTCTTCAAAAAATATTCGCTTCCATACTTTGTTCCATTTAAAATTATATGCATTTCACGATTTTTTGAATCAAGGGATGAAACTTGTAGAACGTCTACGATAATTTTTCACATTTTCCCGTTCACTTCCATATCGATAACCTTAGGACAGCATTTTATTACGTATCGTTTTTCAATAATGATGCAACCATCGCGGTTATACCACTGTTTCCGTATATATATACACATATATACATCTCGTGACCGCGTCGATGGCTTGTACATATATATTTCGAATCCCACGAATTGCGTTTCCGGGAAACTTTTCGCAATGAAGTCGATGAACGGGTAAAGTTTTCGACTGTAAGAACTGATAATGCTGGTTGCTGTTCCATTGAAAAAGCGCGCCAACACAGATCGATCTTGTTGCATAGGATTAAAAATTGTTATTGTAGGAAATGTTTCCGGATATCTGAACGACCTGATATTATTCGTGGTAAAATAGGAATCCGGGATCGTTTCAAGTTTTTTTTTTTTTACTAGTTTTAAAAGTTAAATTTTCCATGCGATGATTTGTACAATAAGTTTTGAATAAATATATTGGGAGATTTTTTTATTAATTAAGAGGATAAGGATTAATTATTTGGAACTTTTGATAGGAAGTATATTAGATTATGAAAAATTTTGTTAGGAGATTTGAATATTACAAAGGAAAATTAGGATAGATGTATGGATCATAGGATTAAAATATTTTGGCAATTGAGATATTTGAATGAATACATTAGGAAATTTTATGGATCATTTGTTTAATGAATTGGGAGAGAGATATTTGAAAATTTGAATAAAAAATTGATCCAGAGGGAGTACATTAGGAAAATTAAATATTTGGAGTCTCGAAATTAGGATATTAGGACAATTTAATAATAGAGAAGTTAATAAATTAAAATTTAGGGAATTAGACAATAAAAATTTAGATAATATAGAAATGCATATAGAAAATTAAAATATTAGGAAATTTAGGAAATGTATATGCATAAAATATAATTTTAAAAAATATTAATAAAAAATTAGGATATAAAAAATATTTAAAAAAATTTAATATTTTACTATTATGTTCTTCTTTCATCAAAAGAACTTTGAAATCTTCGTAACATGGCTATTTTCTTCTCCTCGTTGAAATTGCAATAAACATAATTGAATTCCTTTTGTTTTTCCAACGAAAATAGTTTTTATCTTATTATTTACCATTCCAATTAATTCCAACTCCTGCATTCCAAACTTCTTGATCCCTTTTTCCCTCGATCGAGTCGAGAATTCCACTTTTTTCAAAAAGAAACTCTTAACAAAACAAGCTAAAAGCTTCCCATTTGAAAATTAATTTCTTTCGCGCTTTCGTGATATTTGCAAGCAAGTTGTTGCAAATTGCCACGAAGACGAATTCATTCAACGATTCAAACGTATACACGTCGAATTTTTTTTTTTTCCCTCCGAAAAACGTTTCCCTTGAATTGTATCTTCAAAGTGAGCGTTTCCATTTCTTTCCATTTCTTTGGATTAAGAAACTGCAACGTGCAAGATTGGATAGCTTGCCATTACGTTTTATGAGATTAATAATGTTCCTAACTGAGCATTGTCTATAACTTTCGCGTTCAAAACTCTCGAAGGCCGATCGAGCACATTTTAGAGGCGCAATATCTCGGGATTGTTCGCGAGTAAAGTATTCGTCCTGTTATCCACACCGTTATCCTCCATGTGACGAACGTAAAATTTTATATCGTTCTTCAATCGGTAATAAACTATTCCCTGCCGAAAGTTCGAGTCGTCAGTTTTATCACAAAGATCGTTTAACTTATCGAATCGAGCTATAATTCTAAGCTAACGTACTATAAATTTGGACTGTTCATTATTTAGAAATTTTCTCTTTATGATGGTGGAACACCTGTTACTATGGTTCCTTACACAGGGGACACGTTATATGTTTATTTCTTTTTCTTCTTCTTCTTCTTCTTCTTTTTTTTTAATATGAGTCTTAGAATATGTTGCAAAAGTTTCGGTAGTGAAATTCTTTGACGACTTTTCTGTAAAAATTGTGATAATATAATGTTACGAAGTCTTTTGTAATTTCGCGTTTAAGATTAATTTAGAAAGGTATTGGAAATTCCTTTTTATTTTTTAATAGATATTAATGATATTGTTCTTCGTTCGTTCTTATAGGAATTTTATATGATTGTAGTAATTTTTTTAATTTCTTGAGAAATATTGGTACAATATTAATACAGGATGAGTTATTTAAAATTGATTTTTTCACTATTACTTTCATTATTAAATAAAAATCTAAACTTCTTTGGATTCTTTTTTCACAAATCATGTACTTTGTTAATTAGATTGAAAGAATGTTTTTCACGAACTTTTAAATGTTCTTCAGTATTATTTATTTCCTTCAATACTTACGAATATACTTATTTATTACATATTCATGTAAAATTATTTTTCAATAAAAAAAATAAAGAATTGGATTTATTTGTACAAGAGAACTTTTCATCTTGTCATAGTTTTTAGAAAATCCGCGTATTTTTCGATGAATAACAGATTACACGAACACGTTTATTGTGAATAATAGACATCTTTGTCTCGATTCACCGATGCGTTTCAATAAAACGAATGTGCGTCAATGCTGCTACTCCATTGGAACTTTCGATAAAAATTATTCCAATAAGTACACATCTATCGAGAAAATATTCTTTATCCCCATCAATAAACAAGCTTCCTATATTTTTCCTCGCACGTATCTCAATAACTATCGTATTCCTATTACAATTAATGAAATATTAGAATAATTTACATTGTAAAAATTATTACCTCTGTCCATCACGTCGTATTTTCCATTAAAAAAACGCAACACCTCGTCTCAATCATTTTTAATTCGCATAAATATCCATCTTCCAACATCCCATTTCTCAGAACAAGCAAACAAAAATTCTCTACCTCGAAATGTGTGTCTCCTCTCAAAATGCCTCTCTCGAAATAACTTCAACAGTTCCAAATAAATATCAATCCCTTAAAATTATTATTCCATTTTCCCGAAGAAACTCCTAAAATTCGCAATTCGTAACTTTTCAACTTTCCAATCGAATAACGCTCGAATAACTTATCCACCGTTCTTTAATAATTAATCAAACGATACCTTCGTACTATTTCACCACGTGCGTGTAAACAGCGTGTAAATCGGCGAGTTAACCCTTACATAAAGTAACCGGTTGGAACGCGTTTGTACACAAGCGTGAATAATGTATGCGAGTCCAGCGGTGAACGTTGCGTTTTGCCGGTTTTTGGACACTGGCTTGCTCGCGTTGGGAATAGGCGTAAGGTTCCCGGTTGTCGTTTAGAGCAGGCTTTGTTTACGAGCGACCACGAAGAGGTGGTTACTGAAAGAAAAAAACGTGCGTTTTAGGTAGGACGTACCCCCTCTAGCTGTCTCGAATGAGTCCCTCGTGCTTTAGGGCTATCGAACAAGTTACACCCGAGAAAACTTATGGGACACAAAACGATGTATGTAGGCGCTATAAAGAGGACACGTGTCCGTCGTTTCGTTCGAATATTTTTTTTTATCCACGTGTCTACAAAGTTGATGAAATTAAGGGATTAGTAGGGTTTTAGGAAATTAGGGATGTAGATTTTATTTTTGGATACTTGGAAATTTAGTTTAATTTAATTTATTCCTGTTATTTTTTTTTAATCTTGAAACGAGTTTTCATTTTGATGATAAGAAATAAAAATTAAAGTATGATTTTATATTCGGTCTATATAGAATAATATAAGAATAATAATAAGGTACGCAATAAAATTTAAAAAGAAAAAAAAAAATAACAAGAAAATCGTGTTATTATCGGTTTACATTTACAGATCAAACAGATTTAGGTTTTACGATTTGTTGATCGTTCATGGGGATATTTTTCATTTTCGATATAGGAAATATAGGAATGCGGGGTGGGACTATATGAAAAAAGTTGTGCACGGGAAAAAAAATATCAGAAGAATATTTTCGATGAGAGGTTCACCCTCGAGTCTAGTGGGCCCTTTGCATTTCAAGAATACCATTTTCGAGGTCCACCCTCGAACCTTTACACGCTTTCCCTTTACATACCACCCTCCCTCCTCACCCCCATTCTTTTTCTCTTTAATTTCGTTTGCCGTCAAACTTTTTCGGCCAAGCTTTCGAAACTTTTTCGGCCAAGCTTTTGAAACTTTTTCATAGAAACAATGTAAATATTACAAATGGTCAAAGATAGTAACGTTGCTATAGTTAGTTAAAACATTGTCTCTCTCTTCATATATTTTTCTATCATTTGCTCCATTATATCGTAATTATTAAATAATTATAATAATTTTATTTCGACTTATTTATTATATTAATTTATTTCTCGGTCGTCCCTATTTTTCTGAATTTGTGTGTATGTCGCTCAACTCAGACGGAATCCATTTATCTACTTTCTTACTCGAGTCAACCAAGAAATAATCGGTCAAACGGTTGACTTTTATTCGGAACGTTATTTCATCTCCTCTCCCTCTCCCTAATACATTAAATACATTCTCTTTCTTGGTCCTTCTTTTACCTCGTTTTTAATATCCTTAAATTTTATTCCAAATTCAATTTACAATAAAATTGTACCAACGAAATCAATCATGACTGAGTTATAAATTTCACAGTAATTTCTATCACGGATCTTCCCTTTCAATTTCAAAAAAATATCCATAACGAGTTTCTATCTCAATCAACAATTTCTTAACACTTCGAAATTTTAATATTCCCGCATAAAAAAAACTAAAATTCAAGCACGAGCACAACATTGCCTCGTTGAAAATCTCTCCAATAGCAATAATTGTTCACGAACCTAATAAAATCTCCACAGACTCGTGGTTAATAGATCATCCGTATATCAGAACCGGTTATCAATATCAACCGTCCGTGCTCCCCTAATTTATCCGAATCGTTTATCTGTCCAGCCGGAGGATACACACGTTTCAGGAAATAATTACGCCATTAACGGGGCCGAATAAAAGCCGCGTGGAAGGAGGGAACGGGCGCGTTAAGCGTTATTCGTGTATCGTTAACACGGCCGATTCGATCGAAATCGTGAGGGAGGGAGGGAGACAGAGAGGGTGGGGAAAAAAGCTTGGAAAACTCGGGTGCGATCGTTTATAAGGCAAACAACCGGGCGCCACGAGTGTTTCTTCGACCGGGTTGTGTCGGTATTATCGCCTTTACACCTTCCATCCTCTTATTCCATCCTTTATCCTTTCTCTCGTTGCACCCGCATTGCGGGAACGTTCGAAGAAATGTTGGAAGATTCGTCAAATCTCGATGGGGGAACAAGCGTATAAGCTCGAATTGGAGTGATTCCAATCTCTAATCGATGGATCGTCGCATCCTTCTCGCGCTTAAATCATACGCGATTCGGTGGAATAAAGATAGGATTATATCTGGTTGATATAAGTGGAAGCGCGAATAAACGAATCGAGATGTAAGTTTTGGAATCGTGATTGTGGTTTGAGGAAACATCGAGTGAAAGTTTAGGGAATTAGGTATATAGTCGAGGTTCGATTAATTAATCGATCGATGCCGAACAGTTGAAACGCTTTTAGCTGTATTGCTAAAAGTGGAGGGGGAAGGAGGAAAGGGATATATGGGATTGCGTTTGAACGGTTCTTCTTTTGATGTGGTTAGATTGCTTGCCGGTGAACGTTGGGTAACAATTGGTTGGAGTTAGTTTGAAGTGAGTTTGTGAGTGTGTTCCAAGATGATGAATTTTTGGAATTTCTGACGTTTTTGTAGAATTCAACTCACTGTTATTATTATCAGTGAATTTTATTGATTATTTGTTATTTTAATATAGTTTAAAAATTATTCAAATGTTTGAAATAGATAAAAAAGACGACGAGTTGAACATCGATTGAATGTTCTTTATTTGATTGGTCGATCGATTCTCATTGAAAAATCTCGAAAAAAAAAATCAATCATGAAGAATGATATTCAATCAATGGATAAAATTAGTCTTCGACGCGTACACGTATTGATTTTTAATCATCTGTCGTAATTAAAAATATTAACTGTCAATCGTTCATTGTTAGTTTTTAATCGAAATTTAATTAAAATTTCATTCGGTTTACATAAACGTATATGATATTAAATGAATACTTTTAACGATTAATATTGACACTGGATGGACTTGATATGAAACCAGAAAATTAATTTCATAAAAAAAAAAAAAAAAAAAAAAA
>NW_006263411.1:675422-693563 GCF_000469605.1 Apis dorsata
AATTTATTAATTAAATTATTGTATCTTCAACTGAATTAAATATTATTTGTCTATATTTTTTTAAAATTATCCTGTTTTTACTATAGTTCAAATTTATATCGAAATATAATCGATTTTCAATAAATTTTCTGGTTTTAATAATCAATCATCTTCGAGATTATTTCGCAATTTATTTCAAAACGAAATAATTTAAATTTAAAAGTAATTTCGAAAGAAATTTTTCATTTTCCATTTTGCAACACAATTTCGTGAATTAAATCTAAGTAAACAATACACGTTAAACGTAAACATGAACATTCGTTTACGCTGCCAGATTGGAACTATCGTTCAATTCTGTATGGACAAAATTCGATCACTTGTGGTCAAAGATTCGAAATTGACGTGCTTTATGTACAATATACAATATGAAATTGTTCACAGATCCAACATGTCATACAGCAAACAATTTGTTATCGTGTATCAACTGCATTTAGTTTCGATCGTGATCACGTAATTGTTCGAAAGATAAAGTCTAATCTAAATCTAAAGTTTCCATCCATTATTCGTAAATATGATGCCACGACGTGATTTGTATTCATGTAGGGATTAAAGATTCATAAGCCGGATTGATTATGCATTTTTAACGCCGCCATTCACATGAAAATGCGAAAAAAAAGGAAAAAAGATTACACAATATGGTGATTGAACGATGAGATATTTAAGTTTCCATAGAGTAGATAGAGTGAGATAGAAATATAGATAGAAATATCAACTTCGTCCCGTTACTTTTATTTGATGTATCCTTTATTTAAATATTTCTTGTTTATTTTTCTTTCCAAACAGTTTAAGTTTTCCCCTTTTCTAAATTGTTTTATTTGTCTTTCAAATATATTCTTTTTATTTCATTTTTTATTCTATTTCGTAATGTTTTGCGATTTTGACAAAATGGATTATCGATTTTCACAAACATTAGAATGAGTCATGGCACCAACTGAATGCACTTGCATAAAACAGCTGGGGGTGTTAGAATCTTATAAGGGGGTGACCCTGATCCAGATTGATGTTCCAACAGGATATCCTTAACGTACCGTGTAATTCGGTTCTTTTTCATTTCGAAACAGTTTGAATCGATCATTCCACAATCCTATTTCGATACATCCATCTATTTTCTATTTTGATTTCTATTCATCTTGATCATATCCATAACTCAAATAAAAATATTCATCTCGTATTCTACGTAATGATAAAATAATATTTTCTATGTACAAAAGAAATAGATTGTTCCTTTGTCATTTTTCAATTTGTTCATTCACACATGGCGATAACACAAAATTATACTTTCAAAGTATATAATTACATTTCCTTCGAGAGAATTCGTTTCAAAATTATCAATTATCTCGATTATCAACTATCGATATGATATTTTTCTAAAAAAAAAAAAATAAATAAAAAAGATTAAATTAATTATTCAAATCAATATAAAAAATTTTAAATCGTATTTATCAAACATACCTACCGTGTAACACCTTGACAAACAATTAAGATCCATATGCAAATCGCAGTGAAAATCATCCAATCTCCCCAATCCCTCTTAATATTAAATACACCATCGTCGTAAAAGTTGAAGCTATGAATATTCACCGATAAAGAAAGAACCCTTTGCGGATGGATAATCGAGTTTTCGACCGTTTCTTTCCTCCTGTTTCCGCCCAGTTGTAATTAGCCGCGTATTCCACCATGTCTGAGCGTGTTCTCTCCCTGGACATGGATTTACGCGCTTGTGAAACGTGTACCTGACACGGCCGCGCACGTTGTCGCATTCCTCGCCTCTCACTCCGTCGTTTTTCCTGAAATGAAACGCAAACGCGTGCACGACGTCCATCCAACCGTGCTTTTGCCCCGTGAAATTGTAATTTTAACCTTCCCTCTACCTTTGTGCACGCGATCCTCTGTCCCTATACCACACGCTTCGTCCTTATCCTCCTCCTTCTCCTCCTCCTTCTCCGGCCTATCTTTTGCGCCTTCGTTCTTCGTTCCTCTTACACGGTTAATATCCCTCGTCTCCACGTTCCTTGCGCTCACTCGTTCGTGTGTGAAATGTGGAAAACTTTTGTCTCTTGTCTCGCGTCAACATTAATTAATTGTTGTATTATTATTTTTTATCGATATCCTACGGAGGATAATAGCGAATTATTTTTATATTTATTAGTTAAAAATTGAAAGTAACTGTGCAGCAATAAACGATAGATAATAGGATTTTTTGTTATTTCTTTTGGAGGGGGTGGTTTTCGTTGAAATGAATTAACGTAGGGTTTTTTTTTTAGAAAGGAAAAATGTTAAGGATGTGGTATTTGATTTAAATATTCGCGTATATCTTGATGATGAAAATGAAAGAATATATAGAATAAATTTTAATTCAAGATTCTCGTTTCTCTTTAATCTTTGCCTCTATCGAGCTTGTCCCCAGGACTCGTTTCACGTTATATGCCCGCGTTCCTTGCATGCACTCGCTCGTGATATATGAAACTTTTACTATCACCATCGTTATTATTCTTTAGTGTTAGCGATATTGTACGAAAGATAAAATTTCCTTATTTAGCATTTTAAGAGTCGGAGAAATTTCCTTTGTGCTATATCCTTTCTTAGGATAAATGAGTTAGATTTCTTTCTGCAAATTTTTACTCAAAAAAGGCGCATGAAACTTCAAATATTTCTCGAAATATAAAAGAGAGATGCACTACAATAAGTGAATAATTAATAAATAGAACGTAATAAAATATATATATATATTAATAAAATAAAATTTGTTCTGCGCCAATATTTTATAATAATTAAAGAAATAGTCCAATTTCGCGCGAGTAATAAAATAAAAAATTGATACTTCTCTTTCTTTTATCGATACACCATCTTTTGTAAAGTATTCAATACGAACGAAATCGATAGCCTCGCTAAAATTTATCGCTGAACAATTCGTTTCAGAAAGTTGCACAATCGAGGAAACTTGCCGTTCCACGTATTGCGTATGATCGCGTAATCGCGAATGTTTGCTCGAGAACTTTTAATTAAAGTAGAGTTATATCTGAGATAGCTTCGTGATTTTTCGTTAAATAACCGGATGTTTCCTCTTTGTTTGCACGATGGTCGAAAGAAAAGTCGGATAGCAACTAGAAAAATTAAATTTACCGATAGTTGAATACGAGAGGGATAAATAATATGATGATATTTTTCTTGAATTTTTACGTAGATTGTTGAAGTTTTATCGAAATTTCGATAATTTAAAGAATAAGCTTAGTTTAGTTTAAAAGTTTAAAAGTTATTTCACTTGATAGAAATTGATTCATCTTCGAATATTCTTATTCTAAATTAAATTTTATGGGAAACATGGATCAATCGAATATTCAAAATCAATTTTTCATCGTGTTTCAATATGATCCTCCTGCAAAATCAAATATTTTTATGAATATGATTAAAGAAACTCAACTTTTACCTATATCAGGAACAAACATCCACGTAATTGCATAATTTGACAATTCTTCAACCATACTTTCTCTCTCTTTCTCTCTCTCAACTTAAGCACGATCCACACTTGCACGATTAAACTAC
This sequence comes from Apis dorsata, assembly GCF_000469605.1. Lineage (NCBI taxonomy): Eukaryota > Metazoa > Arthropoda > Insecta > Hymenoptera > Apidae > Apis > Apis dorsata. The sequence goes on from NW_006263411.1 coordinate 679,005, forward strand.
TACACATTCCACGAAAATTATTCACAATACAACTTACTGAATACAATTTAACTGAAATTGCTCAATTAAAAGTTACAAGAACGGGCAATACGTTCGAGCAAATCAACACTCTGTCCTTATTTGCATACCATCTCCATCACGAAACATCCTTCGCTTTGAGACGTCATATTTATGAACAGCAAGTTTACGTCCACCAAGGAGTGGCAGAGGTAATCCACGATACCTAGAGGTCTCGATGAGGGAAATAAACGTGACGTAGCCGTAGGCGGTGGAGACACCACACGGGTGTAAGGGGTATTTCAACGACAGAGAGAGAGAGATGGAACGATAAATGTAGGAGAGGAAGAAGGAAGGAAGGAAGGAAGGAAGACATCACACGCGTCTCAACGACAAGGAAAGAAAGATAAAACGTTGGAAGGAAGAAGGAAGGAAGGAAGGAAGGAAGGTTGGCACGCAGCAGGGTGCACTTATAAATCGCTTAATCGCTGTTTTTCACGGATCGAGAACTCGAGAAAAACTCGAGGCTGTTCCTGCCCCTGCTACGTTTCGCGTGGCAAAGCACTCGCGTTTCGGTCGAGAATGCTTGATGCGAGCGAAAAGGGATTCGAGCCTTTTTTTTGGGGGGGTTTCCACCATTTCTCACGGCCTTGACGATTCGCGTTACGACACGCTTCGTAGGCGATGTTAGGCGACGTTCTAACCTTGCGATTTTTGAGACGAGGGGGTGAGGCGTGTTCGGCTATTGAAAGAAAGTTTAGAGAGAGGTTTCGTTATTGGAAAAAAATTTAGTCGAAGATTGGGGAAAAGTATTCGATATCTTTTTAAATCAGAAGCTCGGTAATCGTATTCATTACTTCAGGGAAAATGAAAAGACGCTTAAATATTCATATCTGGTTGTATAATTTAAGAATTATACAATTATTTTATCCTTACGATATTTGAGATGATATATTTATGAAAGATTGATCCTGAAAAATATATCGTAAAATAAGAAGTATAATTTACGTAATAAATACGAATATATTTCGTCTAAAAATCTTAAATACCGAGCATTCAATTCTCCATTTCTCGTCACACCTTTTATTACTTTTCGATCATTCTTATCTGTCTTTTCAAAGAAAAAAAAAGAGGTTTTAGGAATACATACAAAATATCGTAATAGGAGACATTAGTCTCGCGTCTCGCTCGAGTTTCCAGACACGTCCGCGAAGGATCGAGCGGAAATCCGTGGGTATCGCATAGAAGAAAGCAATCGCGGGGACGTCTGTCGTCCGCATTGCCTCGAGCGAGAAGCCGGATTTCCATCGATCCCACCCTTGCGTCTCGCGTTCGGGGCCGCATTGGATGACGTCCACCGGCTGGAGTTGGCTTTGCTTTCATGGAGAAGTGTAATGATCGTGCGATGACGGCTGTCAATATGTTACCTCTCGCCATCTGGCGTCCCCGTATCCCGCCTGTTTGATTACGTGCCGCATTCGCGTTGGCAAGTAAACGATTGAAAAGGGGGATGTTTTCGGGGGTGGTGGTTCGTTTATATCGCATATTATTATCGAGTTGTAACGAGATTGATTAAACATTGAATAAATTTCTCGCGTATTTTCGTGCGAGTTTAGCGTTGGATCTTGTTTTTCAATAGATATTAGATATTATTGAACTTCATTTTTTAATTAAAAGAGAACAAGTTAAGATGTCGAAGAATTATGTTGTTGAGATAGTTTAGGTAGTTGTAGAGCAAGTGTTAGTTGCTAGAAACATTATTATTTTATGATAAATATTCTGCATCGTCACGCTAAATTATTATATTTCTCATTTTCACGAACACGAAGTAAACGATGTAATTGTACAAACTGGAAGATAAATGGACACCGACGCGACCTTTAAGCAGTTAATTAATTATTAAACAAGGAATTTGCGCAAAGCAGTGAGGATGCAGTTAATAGAGTTGGTCAAACACGGATTACAACTGTCATTAACATGAGCCATAATGTAATATATTAGTCTGATGAATATGGATCATAAAACGACGCGCGTATTAAAGATGTCAGAATTCGATGATGCTGCTTGAATATTTATACAAATATTCGTTCAAGAGACACTGATTGCCTACTTGTATCGTATCAACACGCTTTGATATATCAAACACGTATCTTCCATTAATAATTAGGCCTCTGGTACAGTCTTTGTTTATCAATTTATATTATAGAACAATCTCATATTACGTATTAAAAAATATAGTTCTTCTGAATTATTCTTATATTATAATCCAGGATATTTTTAAAAGGAAATCTACATAAATTTTTTCCTATACCGATATTTATCCTTGACATTTCGAATTGCGATTTAATTTAAATTAAAACTCACGAATATGAAGCGTGTATTTCGTATACAAATACTTTCAAGATTCTTAAAATTAAAAAGAAATAAAAAAAAAGTAGTTTACTAAATCTATTTAAAAAATCAGACTTACATTAATGACAAATCTGTCATTAATAATAATAATTCTATAAAATATAAAGCGTTCAATTAAATAAAACGAGAACTTGTGCACATTCACGATAACAAAAAAGAAAAAAAAAAAAAAAAGAAAGAAAAAAATTCCTTGGTCTCGCTCTTTAACTTTAATTGACCCACTTTTGTTTCTATCCCATCGTGTGCACCGGTAACATCGATTACCTGTCCGCAACGTCCTGTCGTCGCCATATCTCTGGCATATTTTTCAACCCTCGAACCGAAATTCCAAGAAATTCTCCAACCACAAACTTTCTCCGCGTATATCTCGGCAATTTGTATCCCTCTCCTCCGATACAAATCGAATCCCTCTCGAATCTCTCCAATCCCATTTTGAGGCGCGTGACATCTCGAAAAAAGGCCATCGTCATTCATCGTGATTTGTAAATGGTCTAGCTTTCGCTACGCGAACGATATCGAACGTGTTTTCGAAAATTTTCGCGTGTCCATTCAATGACAAGCATTGTACAAACGGAGAGAGCGACACTGATCTATTCCTAAAATTATACTTTGATTATATTCACGAAGAATGTAATATAACGTTAAATTCACTGTCCAAGCATAGGGCGATTCGTATGCTTGGACAGAACGCGTTAAAATCGATCGTCGATTTCGATCATTCGTACGTACTTAGTTTCGTTTCTAGTTGTGTCGTCTAAAGAAAATGGATGATGATTGTCGTGCCATTTGTGATGGATCGACTTTTTAATTACAAGCTACACGTTTAACAGATACACCTGTCCCTTGGCGATACACCGAAGGAATCACTGTCCGACTGTCAATCACCAAGTTTTCAATCAAGAACTTTTCCAATCCAGTCACAAAGCTGAATATTGGATAGCGCGTTTTACTGGCAACATTTAAAATGCAAAAATTATTTTGCGCTCGATTGATTCGTCTCTTGTTGATTTTTTATAACAGTGGTAATTTATCGAGTATATACGAATTTAAAATAGAAAATCGATCTTAGAAAATTACCTGTTTAACTTTAACCTTTCTTTTCTTTTTTTTTTAAATACGTAGCTTTCAACGATCTAATAGAATATCGTCCTTTTTAATATTTTTCTCCACGCACGGATGAAGGGAGGGGAATTTTTACGAATTTAAAATAGAAAATCGATCTTAGAAAATTACCTGTTTAACTTTAACCTTTCTTTTCTTTTTTTCAAATACGTATAGTTTTCAATAATCTAATAGAATATCGTCCTTTTTAATATTTTCCTTCGCACGGATGAAGGGAGGGGAATTTTTACGAATTTAAAATAGAAAATCGATCTTAGAAAATTACCTGTTTAACTTTAACCTTTCTTTTCTTTTTTTTTTTTAAATACATAGTTTTCAACGATCTAATAGAATATCGTCCTTTTTAATATTTTCCTTCGCACGGATGAAGGGATGGGGAGGGGAATTTTTCGTCGGTCAATAAAAAAGAAAAGCTGTCGTTGACACGCGTGTCGATAATGCGAGATTTCGAGCAAACGTGGAAAAAACGACGTGATAAAAACGGGCGGGCATTAATCGCGAATGCAATCAATGTCGGCGATCTCTTTAATCTTTCCGCATTTTTCCGTGTCCTACACGTATATAACGCGTATAACTTTCAATGTTCATATCTATTTGCGAGTATTAATCCCATAAAATCCTATTAAATCCAGTAATAAAAAAAGAATTATACATTTCACTCGGACAACACTCGCGATTCAACGTCAAATTTATAATATCTATATGGTAAATTGATTAAAAAAAGAAAGAGAAAAATCCATGTAGAGCAACATCTGGAGCAAACGTTCTGACAGGTGTCAGTGTATCGTGGTAATTGCGATTGCACGCGTAATGAATGTCCACATGTGTAGATGACGGAAATCGATTCGAAAGAATTAAATGATGGGTACGGGGAGGGATAATGAAAGGGGAGAATTATGGATAAATATTTGCATTTGGGATGAATGTTAATTTGATACGATTTATCGGTGTATAAATTTGACGTTGAATCGCGAGTGTTGTCCGAAATATATAATTCTTTTTTTATTATTGGATTTAATGGGATTCTATGGGATTAATACTCGCAAATAGATACCTCTTTCTTTGTGAATCGCTGAAAGACACGTACATTTCGAATGAAACAGAGTGTTTGACGTATTTTTATTTAATATATACCTTGTATGAAGTATTGTTATTTATACTTTGAAAATATATTATAATATATATAGAAATGTTAAGTAATTTCATTTGTATATCGATAAATTTTTGAAGTTAATTTTCATGGGAATGAAGTCGTCTACGAAAGGTTATTTTTGATTTACCAGGCTTCTTTCAAACTGTCTGCCATCAATTTTCCATGCATATCCATCTATTTCTCTCTTTCTGAATATACATGTGTGCGCATACGAGCTTGTGTGAATATTTTCGGTGCTGGCTGTCGCTTTCGTCCTTCCTGTCTCAATGTTCTCATCCAGCCTTCATTTTCAGCTTTTGAAACGAGCGTTTCCCAGCTAGGCTCTCCGGGCTCTCTCGATTAGGCAGACGTTGGCATTGTGATTTTTCTTTTTGTTTTCTTCGAGAGATGGAACTCTCTCCACTTTTCCACATATCGGTTATTCCGTTCGAATACAGGAAAATAGGACGAGAATTAATTAAGACGTTGAAAAATCTTCGTTTTTGCATTGAACACCTGGAATTGTAAAAAAATACAAAATAAATGGAAATGTGACAAAATAATGATGATTAATGAAGTTAATAAAAATATTGTGAAAATTTTTTTTTCGTTTATCTTAATTTTCTATTTTTAATTAATAATCTGAAAGAATGGTACAACCTCTTTTTACCCTGTTTATTAGAATTTTTTTTCCATTTTGTTAGTTAAGATTTTTTTTACTTTATACACATCATGATATAAAGAATTAAAATAAATAGAAAATATGCAGAAAAAATTAAAAAATGTAATATAAACTGTGCATAATAATATACAGCATGGGGGAAGTATTTTTTTAAAAGATTTAATTTTTAATTTTGTTTTTTTTTTTTTTTTTTTTAAGAGATTCTTGCTTCGAGAGAAAATTTATTATAAATTATTTTTAGAAACAAGATAATATTGTGTGAATATTTAATTTGAAATAGAAAATTAAGGTGCATCGAAACTAATTATTCTTAAATTACTATTTAAATACTGAATAACTCGTGTCAATGTAATTACAATTAAGTTATCGATTGACTCACTTACTCACGTGCACAACTTACTTAATGCTCGTATTCTCTTTCATCCAAGATATTATCTTTTTGTTCCTTTATATAATAAAATGATTTTACAACGAATTAACCATTCATTGTCCGTGGAATGGAGGACATTTGTGACAAGCTTGGCTGCTCGTGTTTCTGTAATTAAGGCGCATTCACACGGATCACATTGGGGTGGCGTTAATTTAATGGCTCTTGATTGCTCGCTGCAGTAATTGCTACGTGGACACGCGTGCAAGCCCTTTTTATCATTTAGGATGCTTGTTCTGCCTTATATCTATTGTACTTGTCATTCCCCAGTGCAAATAATTTCTTTATTATTTAAATGTCAAGTAATTTATCCACTGCGCATGATGTGTGCAAATATTTTTCCTCTTTCGACCATTTAAAAACAAATTAACTTGAAATGCTTAATAATTTCCTTACTTTTGAATTGTTTCGCGTAAAAATAACTTGTAAATATAAAATTGTGATTAAAAATCACAATTGTATATAGATCGGATTAAAATTACAATTTCGTTGGAAATAAAGCAGAATAAATGATAAATAGAATTTTTAAATGCATATTTTTCCATTTTCTGATAAGCGGCATAGTAATCTTGTAAATGGTTCCAGAAAAAAACCTAAAGTTCCGTGTTTTCAATGCAAATGGAAGCATCAATTCGAAACAAAAATTGCGACGATTCTTAGGAAAAGTTTTTTCCGAGGGAATATCCATCACGCGACCAACCACTTCCCCTAACAATCCGTTATCAATCTTGCTAATGTCGTAGCTTCCACCTCCTTATTATCATAACGCGGTGTCTGAGTCGCATCGCGATGAGTTTGGAAACAACGCCTATTTGTTTCCTCTCTTCTGGAAAGAAACGTTTCTTTTTCTTTAACAATTTAAATCTTTTTCTTTTTCTTTTTTAAATCCGTTTGTTTCTTTCCTTGTTTGTCCGTTTTCGATCGATGCTGGATATTATAACTAAGAAATAGTTAAACAATGGAGGCTGCAAGTGATTTTGTCTGACTATATTTAGGGTGAAACTACTGTGAGGTAGGATCAATCTGTCGAAAGTTATTTTGGATCAGGGTTAAGATATTATGAGAAAGTTAGTTTAGTTAATGATTATTAACTATATATTAATAAATAAAAGAAATTACAATTAAAATTAGTATTTTAATTGTAAATGAATGATTTTATGATTTCTTTTTTTAAATATATAATATAGATAAATAATTCTTTATTTTAATGTAAATATTTAAGCAACAACGAATTATCAATCAGTCTCTTTATTAAACTTTCATTAAATTTATCAATCACTTACTTCTACATTATATCTAATAATAAAATCACCAGAACAAAATTAATTTTACAGAACAGTCTACAAGTTTTTGACTAGTTCATATTCATAGTCGTATAAAAATAAAACTAAACTCTTTATCATCTAATTCCAATTAACAAACTTTAAGAGAACATCATTGAAATTATGCAAATGTATCATAATAAAGAGACAGAGCACCCCATTCTAATTAACCGGCATCATAAACATACGTCGTGCGTCATTCGAACAGGGACCCTCCTTTCGTTTTTTCTCAATGGGGTGGCCACGCATACGCCAAGCGACTGGCGTACATATCCCAAGAGCTATTTTCCAATTGACCAGTATGCTTAATTGAAGTCAGGGGTCCGTGGAGTCGAGTAGAAGCGTAAACGATCGTAAAGCAATGGGGGTCGAGACCGAGGGGGTTGCGTAAGATGAACGTAGTCTGGATTCGAGAACAATAGATTTAAGGTGCTTTTCGCTCGATCTCATGAATCTTGCGCACGTGACAGAGGCTCGGCGGTCATTCGTTTCGAAACACTTTAGTTGGACGAAAAAAAACTTTCCAATTCTTCACCTTCCCTCGATTATTTGCCTCTCTTCATTTGAATCGAATTCGCATTTGTTTTTTTTTAATGAATCGCAATATATTTTTCTGTAATAATTGTAATAAAGTGGTAATTTTGCTTTAGTATTATTTGTATAGAAAATATTCCATAAAATTTATGTATACAATAATTCATATTATCGATATAAATATTGTATACGTTCTTTGAATAGATATTCTCCGTTCTTTCGCGATAAATAATTTTTCCAAAACGTTCAAACATTCAAATATTCAACCACGATATATATTCTCCTGGAGGGATCTTGGAGCAATCTTATGAATCTTAGACGCATGACACCTCGCAACTGTGGTCAACACACAGAAGAGAAGAAGGAAATCATCCATCTCTTCCACCCTTCCCAAGTGTATTCCGAGGATTTAACGGAGCTTCTCGAAGTGTTTACTTACGTTGAGCCTCGGTGAGCAAATTTGCTCGAGCGAACTCGCTGATTATCCGCTCGAGAGGGTGGTGAAAAAGCTTGAGGTAAAGCACGATGCATATAAATTGGGGGTCAAGAGGATGGTTGGCCTTCCCTTTTCGTCCGTGTTTTTTTTCTTTTTTTTATTTTTTTATTTTTTATTTACGTTGATTAAATGTTGTTCGACCGGTTTTCGCGTTGTTTCCCATCCGTGGATGAACGGGTGGATAAATGGAAGATACGCGAGACACGTATACGATTGTAATAACGTTGAACGATTATAAAGGGATGAAGTTATCGTTTGTGCATTCCAATTACTTTATCCGGCTCTTTATTGCCGGTGATAAAATGTATATTCCGGTTATATTAGTGCAATTACGCTTCGTTCAAATTTCATTACGATCCTTTGTGTTATTAAAGTTGAAACAAGAGAGGTTAGACAGGTGATTCGATTTGGATTAACTCGGTGGTTTTTATTCTGGAATAGTTGATATTGATTGTGAATATATGCGTACGTAGATTGATAAAAGAAATAGATTAATCGTTTGAGAGTTTTTTCTATTTTTAGTAAAATTATTTTTTTAAATATATTTGCACAAAGACTGGGCAAAGAAAATGTAAAGAAATTCACAGATGATTAATATTGGTATAATAGATTTCAAAAATTAATATAGAGAATAGTTGTTTAATCTCGCAATAATATATTAGAATTATTCATCCTAATAAGATATTTTATTTCAATACTGTTTCGAAGTAAATTTTTCTTTCATCATCTTCTTTTATTATTTCTTAATATCTTTCTTTTTATAACAATATTATAATACCAACGATTGGTATTCGATATATAATTAAATCATAAGATTTTAGATTCCACGATTGAATCATTTTTTCATTACGATTTTCCACCTTTTGTACGCATTTATATTTATCGTATAAATTTTAAACGCTTTTTCAAACTTGGATAAAATATTGGTCAATTATAGGGACGTAATTACGCTCGAAAAATTGATAAAACTTGGTCGAGAGGGTATTCACAACGGGACGAAGACATTTATTTTTACAAATAAATGTCTGCAAAGTCCTTTTTTCCCTTCTCGACGAGTTTCCGCTCTCGACGATTAATGCACGCACCGGTTCATCCGCGCGTTTATCGGCGTTCCATCTGTGTATCGATCGAGAGGAGACGAGAAACTTTTTCCATCAAGCGGAGAATAATGAAATTTTCCACGGAGATGCCATACCGCCGCCTCGCTTCCGCGAGTTTACGTCGAAATGACGATTGATTTTCTTTACAATACGTTATTTTGATATTCGCATAATACGTCGAGCTTTTATACGCGAATCCTTTATCTGCGTGCTCTCTTTTTCGTTTCTCTTTCGCTTGTAAATATTGGGACGAAATGCTTCGTTCGGGTTTTCGTATTAAAAATGTTTTTGCACCTATGGATTTTCAATTGTTTAGAGAAATTAGTAATTGGTCAAAGTATTATAGTTTTTAAATATAATACTTAGCTTTTCAATCCATGAATCGTAGATTATTGCCTTTAACGATATTATCGTTAATAATATAATATTCTCGTATATCAGAAGAACGAAAAGAGGTAAAAGAAGGGAAAAGAAAAGGATAAAAGACGAAATGTTGAAACATTTCTTTGAACAAGAAATTTCAATGGGTTCAGAGTGGCAAAAAAGGTTATTACAAATGTGTCGAGAGTCTGCACATAGGGAGCTCCCTCCCTCCATCTATTTCTCAATTTTTACATGGAAATCGAGTATGTCAGCAGACGAAAGGCCAGATCATGACGAATTTCACTCTCAACAGGCTGACGTAGATATCGCAATGGTATTGGCACGTACCAAAGAATTGTACGAGTGGAATATTTTAGAAAAATGAATTTCTTTATTCGAAATTGTTGAAACGAGGGGACTCGTAACTAATATTTTAATATCCTATATCTAAATGCAAAAGTTTCTATCCAAAATAGGAATTAGAAAAAGAAACATATCTCTACATAACTTATAAATCTTCTTTTACTAAAAACTTTTAAATATCAAAAAAGTTTCTACCTATCATTTGATTTTCATTACACTAAAATTATACAACTAATATTATTTCTCCAAAGATTTTAAAATACTTCATCTCCTTGAAATCCCCTTACAAATTCTCACAATCAGATCAATAATCTCGCTTATCTACTAATAAACGTCAGAAATTTCTACCAATCACAAACATCGATAATCAACTCCAAAACATTCCAAAAGCATTAAAGTCCCTTCTTAGCAAATCAAATCAACCCCCTCCAACCCGATCGCTACTCCACTTTTACACGTTACTCGATTAAATTAATCTCCATTATTGCACCGATAGTCTCTCCAGTCCAACCTCAAAAGGAGAACCGGATGCCCTCCTCCGCGATTCCGATTTCCGAATACCTCGCATCCCTCCCCCTTCGCGGTGGCAGGAATGTGTTCACGTTCACCTCGTGTTTCAATTATGAACTAATTACCGTTGACGCGCCCGTATGCGTTTGTACACGATACACGAATCGTGCAATTTGCGTGGCAACATCTGTGAACAGTGTTTCGTCTGCGCCTCCTATCGTAGCGCCATTAACGATCACGTGCCATGTGGCGTTACACATGTCCACGAAGGGGGATCGCGAGCAGGTTTTTGGGGGTGCACCCTTCCGGTTGTCTTGAAGATCATTGGTCCTTTCGCTGCACTATGTCCTTTATACGATTAGTATTATTAATTAGTATTATTAATTTTTTCGATGATTGTTATGATGTAAAAATTGGAATAACATTTTTTCGAGCGATCATTTTTATTTCAACGGTATGTAACTCTTTGTTTCAATTGTATTTTATGAACAAAAAAATATCGTTTGTCATAAAGAAGATATCGTTTCATTTATAACGATATAAATAATGTTATTCATGACACGATATTATTACGTTCATCAATGATGAACAATAGCACTGTCACTAGGATAAGTAACATATTTACTATCCTATCTTATCGATTGTACAGCCTACGTAGAACATAGATGCACCCAATATCGAGATCATGGAAGGAATCATGGAAAGGAATTAATTATCCAGCACACATAATCTAATTATCTAGGCGTTCATATCTCGTGGAAACGTGCATCTCGAGATTATGCCTCGATAATTTCCACCCCCGTTGCCATACTCGCGGAAAATGAAATTCTCGCAAGTCAACCGGTTGGCAAGTGTCGAGATGCTCGTATTAGCCGTGGCGTGTATCTCCTTCGCCCTTAATTAGCCCACGTTGGTTGGTTGAGGTACGCAGAGTGGTTGAGATCGGAATCGCGATGTCGTGGAACGGTTTTAAAGCTTCCTCGAGGCCGGAGGAGGGGGATAAATTCGAGGGACAAAATTATTTTCTGCTTCGTGAACGTGTGACGCGAGTTGGATGCACATCCAACGGAGAGGACGTGGATGGTTACACCTTTCAGATGCTCGTTTTCAAGATCCTCTTTTGACTGGAGATGCATACCGAGATCAACGAGTTTCTTATGAGAGCTTGTTGGTGGATTCGATACAGAGTACGAGTCACGTAGGTGGAAGGAGTGGTACGTTTTGTTCCATTTGAGCTTCTTTTCGTAAACAGTGTATGTGGAGTGTCTTTTAAGGATAGATAGATCGGAATCTTGATACGATAGATTTTAATTCGTCCGAAATTTATTTGAATTTTTCTTTTATCTAACTTCAATTGTTCTTTATTTTTCATTTTTCTTCATTTTTTATATGGATTATTGGGGACCAATGATGTTATTATTACACTGAATGGAGGATACTTAAGAGAATATATTCGAAACAATAAATTATATTAAACGATTCATTATAAACAATTTATAATATTTATACCACTATTCAATTGACAACATGAATTACAGTAGAAAAATAAAAAACAATATATATTCTGCCAATAACTTTATAATCGATAATATTTAGGAAATAAAACTCCAAAAATCAACATACCATCGATCAACTTTCAACTTTTTAACACCATCTTCTCTTATCCACCATCAACCCTTCGTCACGAATCGAAGTAATAGATTCGTCGAACGATATCGAATCTCTCGATCTCCCCCAAAACATCTTAAACATCTTCTTCTGATTTTCTCTCACACGACTGCAAAAAATAAAAAACTTTCGGTTACAACTTGCCTCAACAACTCAGACGAGATGCAAATCGATCCGGTTGGCGGACCTTCCCCAATTCGTTCGCGACGCACCCCATTTGCAACTTCTCGTTTATTCGGCAAATCGACACGCGATACGGTTCCACGGACGCGTGGGGACGGTTTTCCAAGTAGGAAGTTGTTCGTGGCTCGTTTTACCGATCACCGATTCTCCCTCTGACACGCGATACTTCTCGATTCTTCTCAACGATCCTCGTGCTCCTCGATGCCCTTCAAGTTTTCAAATTCTACTGTTGAACGCGATACGAAATCAATGCGATCCCCGGTTTGGGATATCTTGGAGAAAGAGAGAGAGAGAGAGGAAGGTTTGGCGCACATGCAAATGGAGGTTTACCGTGCGCGGGCACGCGAACGGAATCGTGTAACGGCGAGGCTCGTAGATCTCAGGATATGACGTCACGCGCTCTCTGTTGGAATCTTGGTGGCGGCGTGACCGGAATCGAGATGAGATCAGACGAATGAAACGATGGAGGAGGAGTGGAAAGCATGGATCCTGTGCTTTCCTCCGTAAAGGAGAAGTTAGTTGCGGAAATGTTCCGTCTTTAGTTTCGGGATGGGAATATTGGTGTCGATGTAGTTTTTTAGGTTCGTTTTTAAAAGCGCAATCTTTCGATAGTTGTTCATAGTTATTTCATAAAATGAAGTGAAATTGTAAACTGAAATTATATACTATTCCTCTTCCCTTTTATTAAATTAATAATAATCTTTGAATCTTAAAATTCAAAATTGATTAATTATTAAATTTATTAATAAGTCTGTTATTTAAATTATGCCAAGAACGAATTTTAAGATTATTATTAATTTAAGAAAAAATCTTGAGAAGAAAGAACATTGAATGCATAGTTTATAATTATTTAAATAATAGACTTATTAATATTAAATTTATTAAATAAGTTTATTATTTAAATTATGCAAAGAACGAATTTCAAAGAAAGGAAAAAGATGGAGAAAATCTAAAATTAGACAGAGTAGAATTTAATTTGGTTAAATTAGAAGCATTTCTCCATGAATACGTTCGCCATTGCGTATTATGCTTGAAATTTATATTAATCTCCGACCACTACAAATGTTTCCATGAATGCATTTCATTCCCTGTATATTATTGCTTATTCAAGAAATCTATCTTATCTGAGAACCAATCTAATATTCACGTAGCCGGATCCCAATACCGAATCCCAACAGCTGAATAAGATTAGATTCGATCTGATAGAATGCGGAGCATAATGTATATATATTACACGCGAATTCGAAATTCAAATCCTCGCGTGATACGACTGTCAAAGACTCGTGGTGGATTTTGCATCACGTTACAGCTCCTTCATTCGAAATTAAGAATAACTGGTGGTACTTTATTTATAATCGAAATTTATATTTATATCTCAACAAATTACTAATCAAGTAAGAATCATAAGAATTCGTTATTACAATTTACGAATTCTTATAATTTCCTATCATATTGATAAACATTTAATATCGATAATTTTTTCTAAACTAAAAAGATAAAGAGATAAGTGCAAGATCTAGAAGAATCTCATTATAAATTATTTTTGTGAATGCACATACAATACTCTCTCTATTAAAGTTTAATTTCCTTTCTAGTATCCCCAAATTAAAGATTTTTATCACTTGCACCAATCTCTTCCTCTAATCCTTCTGATTTAATTTATAATTCTTATAAAATCTCCAATCGTTCCTTGACACACGCACTCGTCGCAATTAAACGATTACACAATAGTGTCGTCACTTTCCTCCCGGAAAGACAAATTGGCCAAAATTGAATCAAGCCCCCATCCTCCCCCCTTTTTGTTTCTTTGATTATCCGCTTCTTAATTTTAACCCTTTTAGAATCAAAGCGCGCCACTGATCCGATTAAACTCGATTCACTCGGTTATAAACTCGTCGTCGAATCCGACTCCAATATTTCACCCTCCCTCCTCGTGCCCCGCTCATAAATCACAAACTCACATCGTCACACCGTTTTCGATATTTATTTCGACACGAGTAAACTCGCTTCTCCGTCCAAGGGTGACAGAACCACCATCCCTCCCCAATTTCACACCGCGAATTTTACATCATCTTCTCCCCCACCTTCCTTATCCCCCAACTTCCCTCCCCGTGGAATGGACGTAAGGCGACGTGTTCCGATGATAATTCACGACAAACGTTATTCATACCAGAATATTTAGGTCCAGAGGTTATCGCGGCAGGTCCGATTTTGGGGCTGGCCGAGGGGTGGAAGCACCCCTTGCGGC
>NW_006263411.1:693835-697494 GCF_000469605.1 Apis dorsata
ACGGCCATGCAAAGTGAGCCAGGGGTTGTTAGATTAAACTGCAACCCCTCGCGACGCCCCGGATGCCTAGGACGCCGCGACGGGTTAAAAACAGACAGGAAGAGCATGAGTCATCCCTTAGCGAGGATTCGAGTCCCTCGCGAGAACGAACAAAAATCGCGTGTGGGATTTTTCCGGCGGGATTGGGAGATCCAGGCTTGCGAGAAGGGGGACGGATGTCTTGTGAGGAAAGGAAAGGAAGGAGATCTCTTCATTCGCTATCTTCTTTTCCGGGGGCTCGATTCTTTGAACAACCTTGCCTTTTGTTTGTTTGTGTAGGGAGAACGGCTTAAGTGCGTGTAATTGATTGGTTTGGAGGAGAGGGACAGGAGGATTTGTTTGGAAAGAACGAAGTTGGGATTGGATTGAATGAGATTGGAGTTTGATTCGTTTAAAGTGTTTGGTATTTTTGGTTGAACGAATATTAAGCGTTTCAGGTATTGCTTCGTCCATCCATAGAAAATTGAGAATTAGATTTAATTACGTATATCATCTTCAACGAGTATATCGAAATATATGAGTCTGTATAGATAAGATACAATTGTATGTAGTTCAATGAGAAATAAAATAATTTGCATTTATTGGGTAAAAATTAGGCGAGAAACTTGGTATTTACTCAAACCCAGAGGTTGGTCAAGGCATTTACTAATTTCCGCGACAGAGTCACTGACAAATTTTGTGTATCAGTGAACAAAGGGCGAATACTGAAGGGGTTCTAAACAAGTGAGTCCGTAGGGGTCGATTTATTCCTCAAGCTGTTCTCGACATTCCATCCATGAAGTAGACTACACGTATCTATTATTACGAGAGGGCACTAAAGGGTTTCTAGTTTTACCTACGCGATACCACTTTGAATTTTTCTTTTCTCCCTTTTCTTTATATCGACTCATCGATTCGGTTGTAAAACTTTTATGAAGGCATAGTGTATTCCTACGTCTGTGATGTATTCTGACTAAATATATCACGAACGTAGTCCTTTGGGATTTGGTTGTTCGTCGTTTCAAAAATTTTAAATTTCTATTATAAATAATTAAATGAAACTACTAAATAAAACAATTAGTATTTTCACGAATATAGCTAATTAAGTAATTTTTTTTGTTCACAGGTAAGCGATCAAAATCAAAACTGATGTCAACCTACACACAATTCCGAATTTGTGAGTACCTACCTAATCTACATGAACCAGTCAATAAGTAAGTAACCTGTCACTAATTTTTATTCTCTAAACTATCCTAATATTTTTCCTAATATCACCACTACTTCAAATTATACTCAATTAAACTAGTATCATTCGAATCATTGTTAATAAGAAATTTTCGATTCAGTTGCGCGTTTATATCCATCACTATCCAAAGCTAAATATTTTCAACATTCCCATTCAACAATTCATTCATTCGCCCCTCACGTACTTTTCGGGACTGTCGTCACGAGTGCAACAGTCCCGAATCTTGATAAATCGATAGTTGGCCGATATCGGTCGTTGAATATGTGGCGCACAGACGATCCAATCTTGCGAATCCTCTGGGAATCGTGGCCTTGTACACAATCCCCGTTCCGTCCCCAAGAAAGTGTTTTAAATCTCCCTGGCAGCGCTCCTGCTACCACCCTCGCCCTCAATTATTCCCATGGAAACGATTCCATGCCCGAAACCTTTCGACGCATCGCAATCTCGTTCGTCCTCTTAATATAGCGCGCGGTTAATTATTTCCGTCGACAAAGAAGCTGCGCCGCGGAAAACTTTCCGGATGATCGATAATCTCGAAATTTCGAGATGGCAAAGCGCGAAGGGTCAGCGGCTCATTGATAATCGCGCGGCTCTCTAGACGAGGGAGCATACGAAAGCACTTATCCTTTTTAATCTTTTAATTACACGCCATGCCGAGCTCCTCTCCTAATTTCGAACCTTTCCCATTACTCGCCAAACGATTCTTTTGTTTCGTTTTTCTCGTGCGTTGCGGAGATAATTTCACTTTTTTTTAACGTTGATTTTTGTTTTTGTCGAGCGATGAGGTGTGGAATAGAGCAAGAAGGGGGATGAGGGGGGATTTTAAAAATTATAGGTATGGATTATTTATTTGATAGGAAGTTTGGGAAGGAAGAGTTTGGGATGAGTCTAGCATTATGAATAATAATATACTAATGGAAAGGCAGGGTCAATTTAGTGTTAGGATAGTCCAAGTGCTAATGTATATTTATCTAAATGTATATGCATATAAACTGTGTGCATATTAGATGCAATAAATATGCTTATTTTAGAAGTTGCATTCTTTATATCATTACATTTATGCAACACAATTATTATATATAATATATAATAGTTATATAATACTTTAAATCTTACAAGTCTAAGAAAAACAATAAAAAAGAATTAGAATTTCGTGCTACTTCTAAAATACACCATTTCAAGGTCTATTTTCGATCAATCAATATTCCAATTTGTTATATACGTAGCATATAAAAAGTAAGAATTATCCTATAATTTCTCACTATTATATACTTACATCTTATTATATAGATACTTAAGCTTCATTCGCCATTTAATACACCAATCATTCGAAATTGAGAGAAAAAAAAAGAAAAAAAATATGTAAAACAGGCGAGGTCAGGAAAGTTTCCAGGACACGAGTACTTTTTACGACGTCCTATCCTTCATTCCCCTACTTCTTTGCACAAGCAACTTTTCTTCAACGTGTAATCCAGTTCTCGCTGGTTATAAAAGAGGCGAGGGAATTGTTCGAGGAGGAGAGAAGTCGAGCTTGAAAAGAAAGAGTTTCGTGGATGAGGACTCCTTATATGGCCACATGTCGTGTCCAAGATCCACTTCACGTCCGCTTGAGAAAATCTTGCTGGATTTTCTGGGCAAGAGAAGGCGGCGAAACCGTGTCGAAGGTGTTCCGTTTAACTATCATCGTGATGCACGTTCTCCTCCACTTTTGGATAGCATGGCTTGGAAAGATGCGAGAACGAATAGAATTCGATGCAGTATAGTTGATCTATCGTCTTGTAACACGAACGAAAACGATTAAGGCTTGATTATTTCGCGTTTGCTGAATTTTTTTTATGTGTTGGGGAGGAAGAAAGAGTTATGGTATTATTGTAGTTAATCCTCTTCTGTTGATAGAAATTGTTGTCTCAAATATTGACAGATATGAGATTAGATTTAGGTAATAAGGTTGTAAATAATAAAAATAATAATTTCTAAAAAATTTAATCTATTAAAGATGAAGGAATTAATATACTTATCGAAAATTAATAAAAGAAATTTTTTAATTATACTTAATATAATTAATATATAAATATTAATTTATATTTTTTATATTCCATACGTTTCGTATATTTAATATAAAAAAATATAAATAAATATATTATATATTTTTCTTCCCGTATCAATTTTGTTTGCACGATAATTAAATATTCATAAATAAATTCATAATTCATATACTAAATACAAATTCCTTTGATAACTAATTTGTTAATTTGTTAAAAAAATAAAGGAATTAATATATTTATCGAAGATTAATAAAAAATTTTTTAATTATACTTGATATAATTAATATATAATTATTAATTTATATTATTTATATTTCATACTTTTTGTATATTTAATATAAAAAATATAA
>NW_006263411.1:699065-711998 GCF_000469605.1 Apis dorsata
CCTTATTTTTCAATCGATCTAAATTAATTTATTAACAGAAATTTTTATGTAATATATAAATTATAAATTTAATTAATGAATATTTAATTAATATATATACTATGTTATATATATACATTATTATATATATAATATAATTTTAATTTATTTATAATTTTAATATCGCGATACTTTTCGTTTCGAAAAACTATTGTTAAATAAACAAATATAATACAATAATTATTAAACAGTCGATTACGGGATGATTTGATTAATAATAAAAAAATATACGAGAAAATAACGAGAAAAAGTATATTAATAAAGGAAATACGAATAAATTAAGTTATATACGTGTGAATCGTTCCGATGACTTTGTTATACTACGCCGAGCTCGCTGTGTCGCGTCGCTACGGCGCGCGTTCGAAAAGAGGGGGAAATCAAAACAGAATCGAAATGCGATCGCGTTCTATAAATATATTCGATGGAATTCGAATATACAAAATATTCTCACACAACCGTAATTAAATTTCATATACATGTAATCGATAATGCACAATAATTCGAAAAATGATCGAAATTTTTTTTTCTTTCCCCTCAACACACATTTTTTTTTATTTTCACCGAAAAAATAACATCGATGAAATTCTTATAAATAATCGGATACATCCGTCACGCGAATAATATCGAAGGAAAAAGGAGAAAGGGCCGTTGTCTGGTCAGACAAGGCACAATGGTCGTTGGAAAAAAAAGAAAAAGAACGCGAGAAAAGGAATCCGCGTAGCCTGAAGAAAGGACATTCGCGGAGGACGATTCATTTCGGGCAGGATTTTCATTCGCGCTGAAGACAGAAATCGCGGAAGATGAGAGAGCGGGGAGGACGAGGAGGGGGTGAAGAGAAACTCGTCTTACGCGTCACCCTCCCATTTACATTATGTCTTTCTCCTCGCCTTCCCTTTTCTTTATTTCGTAATGCCTATCTACGGTTTCTGCCTTTATGCAGCTGACATAAGAGGGAAGAGAGGAGGAGAGAAGCCTCCCCCCTTCGTCTTGGATTCTTTGACGTTGTTTAAGAGGATGCGAAGAAAGTGGGAAAAAATCGCGGAAACTATCTTCGAATTATCATTTTAAAGTGAATTTAAGGTGAAATTTTGATGGATATTGAGATTGGGATCTTTAAGAATCGATCGAGATAATTGGGTTTTATTTAATTGTTAAGATAATAGTTTGGTGGGTGCGAAAAAATTGAGAAAAATCGCGAAAATTAGAATCATAATTTTTAAGGTGAATTTAGGAAAATTTTAATAATTGAAAGATAGTTTAGATTTTCTAAAATTTCTTTAATTGTTAGGTAACACTTTGGAGGATGCAAGAAATCACGGAAGCTATCCTTGAATCATTATAACTCTTAGAATTGGAATTTAATAATTTTAGAAAATTTAAACAATGATTAAACAGAATTCTAATTCTTCAAAGAAATTTTAAATTCAATGTTATGTTTCAATGCAATTCTTAACAAAGAAAAGTTAGATTGAAGAATATATCCGGGTTAAAATAGAATTTAATTTACTTCAAATTCATAATGTAATACATCGGTGTTTGTATCTAGTATGAAATAGAGACTATGAACAAAGTAGATTTTATATTGGAAAAAGAAAGGGTAGTAAAAGTAAGTAAAAGATAGGAAAAAATAATTTAAGAGGAAAAATTACTTTCTTATGAAATTAAATTGTTGAATCTCAGAGATTTTGCTCGAGCCAAGAAGCCATTTACATTTCTTCAGAAGGAAAATCATTTATGTTTCTTGTAGTCGAGACTTCATATAAACGATAAAAAGAAGTTTTCTAGAATGATAGAATCGAGTTGTATAATAAGAGAGTTGTACTTTAAAGAGTAAAAAATTCAAATATAAAGTGCATTCTTGATATTACTTTGATACGATGTAACAATATTATAAAATCTTACTGTTATTACATTATTACTGAATGAAAGGTTATATGTAAAAGAAAAAAAATGTAGTTTTATATGAAGATAAAAATTGAAACGTCAAATGATATTCCTTTTTAATATAAAACAGATAATATTTTTCCATGGAAATTTTTTAAAGAGAAAAAGATTATCAGAATATAATTTATAGAATTTTTATAATAGGACTTAAAGTATAATGAAATAGTTTGATTTAAATGAAACAGTAATTTGATTTGCTGCTCTTTTTCTTTAATTTTATTTTTAAAGTTGAAAATATTTTTATTTTAGTTTAAAAAACATTCTATATGTTAATAAAATTGTTTTACATACATATAGAATTATAAATATAATTTCATAAATATTTATCAAGTTTAGAATGCATCCAATATTTCTCAATTTTGTATCAATATTAATGTTGTTGATACTATTATTTTCAATTCGTACTAATAAGAAAATAGACAGATATAATGCTATATTTGATGCTTTTTCAGAATTTTTTTTTTTCAATTTTTTCCCAATGAATCATTTGTAATAGTTACATCATACAAAAGAAACAGAGCAGAACATTTAAATCAAACATTTAAAATAGTAATAAAAAATAATTTTAGCAAAGTATTCCATTCCCAATCGTCATCCTCCCCTCCCAAAAAAGAAAAATACTCACAAATTCCTTATCTTCATCTCGTTGAATTATTAAAATCACATACTACCAATAACTATCAAATCCTTCCTACCCTTTTTAAATTCTCTAGAAAAATATAAATTCAATTTCCAATCATGAAAGAAAGAAAAAAAAAAGCGACTAACTAAAAAATGCACGAACGTGGGGGTAAAGAGAGTCGTCCTTAAAAGATGACGTTGTTTTCAAGGGGGATGCCCGAAATGAATTCTCGAATCGAACTTACGGGGGGGTTCGTGCTCGAACCGTAGGTCTTTTCGCGAGTGCACACAAGGGTGGGACGGGAATTCTCATTTGAGGAATGAACCTGACTCGTTGCTGACGTTGCTGACACTATGCGTGCCGGCCCTTTTGTCACGTCGTAGCGAAAGTGTATTTCCTCATTAGGGCCAGGCTGGTGCAATCCTAGGAGCGAAAGTAAGCGCCCGTCTGGTGGGGAGGAGAATGGTGGTTGTATATAGGGGTCGAGAGACGGCAGCAGGAGGATCCTCGCTTCGATCCTTTTCGCGAAGAGACAAAGGACCCTAAGACTTTCTCAGGATTGGATGAATACTGTGGCGCGCGTTTCGGTTGCCATTTAATTTCGTGTCGTCTACGCCATTAATACCGTAGAATTCGTATTCGTTTCTCTATGATTTTTATTTCGTGTTTGTGTGTTGTTGAGAAAGAAATAATTCTAGGGAATTTTATTTTATTATATTGAATAGTATGAGTTGGATGTGAGAGATTCTATGGGCTTGTCGATCGATTTTCCATGGATTATCATATTCGTATTGTTAAAGAGGAATAATTCTAGGGAATTTTGTGTATCGAGTGATTGGCACGATTGGTATTTCTATCGTTACTTCCATTTTTTTACTAGTTCTCGTATCTTATCCCTATTCTATTAAAACTTGGTTCGTTAAAACTTTGGTTATTTTTATCTCGATATCAAATTTTCGGAATCACATCTGATATTGTTAAAGAAAAATAATTCTAGGTAATAATCGATTGGTTGATACGAATTGGTTGGAATATAAGAGGGATTCTACAGAGTTTTGATTTTTAATGAATTCTCACGTTCATATTGTTTAAAGAAAGACAATTCTAGGTAATTTTATTCGGTGGTTGGTATCTCCCCATCATCTTTCCAAGCATACGGATAAATTACTTTTACACTTTCCTACTCGTTATCTTATCCTCCCAACTCCGTTAAAACTTCGTTCCAGAACTTTTATCTCGATCTCGAAATTTCAGAGAAAGCTTCCCTATATTTTCTCCACATGAATTTTCCTCCGCATTTTTTTTCTCCCCTTTCTATTTTCCTTTTGTTTTCTCGTTCCAACTCAAGTTGGGAAACGGAGATACACAAATTCGTTCCGCCTTTGTTTCCCACCGGGATTCCTCGCACGCCTTTCCGTCAAACGTTTGCGAGCACGAAATGGAAAGCATATTTTTGTAGTACGCTCGAACAGCGTACAGCGCCGGAAGGAAGTTCTGTCCCCGTGTCGGTGACGTGTGTGCGTGCACGCGTTCACAGACACAGTTTCTGAGCTTTTGTGAAAAGTTGAACGGATTTTGACAGTTAGCGAAGAGTTTCCATTCAACTGGTCGGAGCTGCCCTCTGTTGGGACGAGTAAAGTTCTTATCAAGTTCTGAATGCGGACCATGAATCGCAAATTTCGCGTGCGAGAATTTTTGTGGAATTAGATTTCGGTGTATACTTTGTTTAGAATTTTCGTCGTTTCGAAAATTAATTTTATAAATCTGTATAAGTGATTTATAGGAATTTTTAAAAATCGTGTTAGTATCAAGTATAATCGAAAATGTATACGTTAATGGAATCTTTCTAAAATTGATCTTTTTAGAAATGAAATTTGAATGAAAAAAATTTTAATATCAATTTTTTGGTTCAAGGAAATTGTATGAAATTTATATGATTTTAAGATAATTTCATGAAAATAAATTATCAATCATAATTTTCTAATTGAGTTTGAAGTAATAGAGATTATATTGAAAATAAAAAAATGAAATAATTATGAAAAATTTGAGAAAAACAATAAATAAAAATAAATAATTACTTTTAAAGTAATTATTTATTCCTTATCAAGTATTTAATAAAACATTATGATTTAAAGAAAAGAATGATTTAAATTCATTTAAATTCATACATTTTTCATTTAATCCTTTTGAGAATTACAATTCTTATATTCTTCACGCAACTTGATAGAGGACGGCTTACGTAATATTGCATTCGTTAACGTATTTTTAATTATGCGGCATAGATAGGCTGTAAATGACGGCCAGGGGAATGAAACGATGTGGATCTTGACGAGAAGAAAGTTTTAATTGCGTTAGACAGCGGGTAACTTGTTACTTAGAAGTGGAGGGTAATATTTGAATGCAATTACGCTTCCTTTGAAACCATCTTCACTTCCCTATCAGGTATTCAGAACAAATCTGAGATTCATCTTTGTGACTCGGCCGCTTTCTTACCGCGTAGATGATATAAATTTTTATTGTTTTCTTGGGGTTGAAAAGTCAAATTTTGAATATATGAATTTAAAATGATACTCATGCCAACATAATATATTTTTATTTTTTTTCAAGCTTGTTAGATCTTCTCGTTCAGTACATCCATGTTGGCCAGCTTTAATGATATAATATAATTCTCAATACAAGTTGATCTTTAATTATATTGGTGATAATCACACCTATCATTAATCAGATTATTAAATTATCATACTTCAACATTATCAATATTAAACAATTATATAATAGCTTAAAATTTCACAATTGCTATAATTGAAAAGCAAAAAATTCCTTCTATACAATTAAACTAGAATTATCTAATCATAGGCAATATCATTACAATTTTTCGTACGAAAATCAATGTTCCATCATTCGCTTGTCAAAATTACAAACCATATTTTACACAAATCCTTCACAAGTCCAAACAAATCCAAACCCGCTCCAACTCTGAAAAAAAAAAACCCAATACTCCAAAATATTCTCTAGAAAATTCCCCCACCCATAACATTTCTCATAATTTTCTCATAACGCTCCTTCATTCCCCGGGCATCTCCCCGGCTTCTTCTTATTTCTTTTCTCTCTCGAACACGATCGGTTTTCGTCCGTCCATCCACCCCCTTGGCCCGATACCGCATACCAGAGTTCGATAATAGAATTTGGCCGCCCTTCGCGGAACGCGCATACGTTCGATCGGCAGATATGCAAATGATTGCCGTGGGGTGCATAGAGAGGGATGCCAGCGGGAGGGTGGCGACCGTCGGGAATCCGTGGCCGTGGAGGAGCGAGGTCGGAAGCGTGGTCCTCCGCAGACACCTGACAACCGTGGAGAACGCTTCTCCCTTTCCCTTTGGTGTTTGCTTTCGGGAGGAAAAACGCTGAGAGAGCGGCGTTGTCCTTTTGGGCCAAGGCTTAACCTTGCTTAACGACAGGAACACGTGTTGCACGGGTGTTTCCGTGAATATGAAACGAGACGAGTCTTAAGATAACGTTGGGGGCGCGAAAGAGTTACGGTGTTATCCTTTGGGAGTACGAAGGGGATGGTTTTCGGAGGGAGATGGTAACGGCGTTTGAGCACATTCATGTGCTTCCTTCTCTCTTTCTCTGATGTTTCGTTTGGATAGATCATAATAGGACGAGATAAATGTTGGCGGAAGAAAGAAAGGCTTATTTGTACGTGTGTGTTATTTGTACATTAAGTTATACGCTTTCTTTCGTCTTTGGAGTTAAGATTGATAATAATTTAATTTAATTTTAGGAAAAGAGTCAATTTCAAATTAAAATTTGGAAATTCGATTATTTTAAAATTACTTGTATTACTTGTAATTCATAGTATTTTTATATGTTTAAATTAAGAATATGAATTTTTCTCCAAAAATTGTAGATTCTATTTCATCTTTTGTGACATTTTACGTTAAAAACAATCGTCGACAGAAATGGAACATCCTCTAAACAACAAAACTTCCAATTAGCAACGCGCAGCCCGTTGAAACCACCCCTTCTAGCTCCATATTACCTAGAGTCCATTGCCCTCGCTATATCTATTGCACATAACAGCATACCTTTCGCGTTATTACGTATAACAAAGTTACCCATTCATTCCTGTAGAACGCTTAAACGTAATTTTTTTAGTTTATTAATAATTAATTTGTTATTTTGCTTGTACATGTATATCATTACATTTAATATCTTTTAACGATATTCTTTCATTTAATCATAAATCAATACGATTTTTATAAAATTCGAAAAATTAAAGTATTAAATATACTTTTCCAAATAAATTAAGAAAATTTCTTCTTTCCTTCTTCTTAATTTGAACGACAACGTGTGCATTCCCAATTAATCGAAACAAATATTTATATCACTGTTATTAAAACATAATATTTTCTTTTGCAATATATTGAATCAAACAAGATCGTGCCATGATTTGTTAAACACAACTCCATCATCCACACCTTCGATTCCCTTCTCGCATTACAGAAACAACGTAATAAAAACAACGTTGATCCACGTTGGATTCTTGCTTCTTTTTTTTTTCTTTTATCAAAGTTCGAAATTTGCTTTGTACGCCCAACGTTCGAGGGGGTGCATTCATTAGCGGTCCTCCTGTCGTCTGTATGGATGAGGCACCCTCTCCGGTGGAACGCGGTTTAGGGTTGGAGGTAGGTTGATTCCTGTGTTTGGTCAAACAGAAAGAGAGAGAGGGAGGAAGCAATGACAGAGCCAGATCAGATACGCCACAGCTTGGTAACGCAACGAGGTTACCAAGTTATTTCATTAAGTTGGCTTGGTAATAATTATCGTGCGGTTCGCTCGTGCAGCTGTTTTTATGAAATTTCGTGGCTCTCGCGAAAACATTTTCTCCCATTCTTGTCTACACGCAACCTGACGTAGAAGGAGCGTCTGCCCGTTGTTGTCGGATCGTGAAACAAACCGGGATTCTTTTATTTCAGTCTCTCTCTCTTTTTTTTTTTATTATCTTGTTTCGTCTACACGGTATTGTGTTTGTTCATTCAGTCGGGGATATTTGGAGTTTTGTCGAATAAACAGGAGGAGGAGCGTCTTCGTTGAATTTTTCGAGGGGGAGGAAATCTGACCGTGAATCAAGGGTGATTATTTCGTACACAGGTTTTCTCTCGTTTCATTTTTCGAAACGAAGTGTGCATCCAGCGTGAGATGTGGTTTTTGTGTGTATATATACGTATATGTTTAGATTCGTGTTTTCGTTGATCGAGCAGGCTTTTCTTGCCTCGATTGTCTATTGTATATCTATGGATATTTCAGAGGTTGTATATAAATGACGTGAAAGTTTTTTGATGATAGAAAAAATAGTGGAATAGAAAATATACGTTGATTTTGTAGGTATTAATTTAATGTTTTCAATTTATTAGAAATTATTAAAGACGATGACGTATCCAGACGTTATATTATGGAAATTCGTTGTTATGGAGATTTGCAAGTCACTGGTATTAGAATATCGCTGGTCAGCTTTTAGATATCGATCTGGGATTAAATTTTCTTTTTAAAATCAATAGCGATAAAAGTTAAAAATAAAAAGATATCGCTTACCCTTCTAATCGTAGATTTGATTATACTGAATTAAAAAAAATTTCTTTGCATTCTTTGGTTTTATATAAACAATCGAAATTTTATAATATAAAATCTATGAGAAATAATAGTTGGAATAGATAGATTCTATATACTGTATGTATAATGTTAGTTAAATATTTATTGTTGGAAGAAACGATTCGACATTTTCGAGAATATAGATTTTATGTGTGGTTATGTGAAAGGAGGAGGCTCAGCAGGGAATGATATTTACGCGCGAGAAATCGAAAGATATCAGAGCAGTCGAGACCCTTCGATACTTTTCGCCGTTTCCATCTCGCTTTACCCCCTATGGATAACCACCCTTGTGCGAAAATCCACCCGAAGATCCGATACAGGAGATATTTGCGCGTAATTTGAAGATATTTGTAGCGAAACCATTCTCTCCTTCGATCGTCTTATGGATGAAAGATTTATCTGTCACGAATTTCAATAGAGGAATGAGAAGCGTAGAGTTTTTTCGTATTTCCGTATTTTTACGTCAATTCCACGTGATTGTTTCATTTCCTACAATTTTTATCTTTATTAAAAAACAAACTCTGTGTAAAAATAGATGTTTGAAAGATGTTGAATCAATTCAAATCGATCTCCTTTCGATATTTAATGAACCTAAAGAAAAGAAATGAAATTTCAATGTAATACAAATTTAAATCCCATATACATATATGTTTAAACTCCATAAAAGAAATTCATTGAAAATAACATTTCTATAATCAACAAAAAAAAAATCAAACAAAGAAAAAAAAAAGAAAAACGTTCAATACATTTAATTAAACACCAAACGAGAAAGGTGCGACACGTGACTTTCGATCACCGTTTCCCTCGAGCTCAAATGGGGGCCGTTCCGACAATTTTGGCAAATTGGCTGAGCTCGAAAGTCGAAAACTCTTCTTTTTCCACCCCTTCCCTCCACCCTCCATCTTTAACATTTTCCCTCGATGTCCCTCGTCCGGCACGTGAACAGGTTACAACGTCCCGTCCTCTGTCTGCAACAAAACCGCCAAAGTCAGATCCAATCTCAGGCTTGGCGTGATTCGCTAAACCATTTAGAGGGGCGGCAAGGGTGGCCCTCCCTCCTCCCTCCGTGTCCATTTCCATGTGGCTCCTCGTTTCCGAAATTTTCGTGGTTCCACGCGCGTGTCTACGTGGGGAAAGGGAAGTCGGTCCTTTCGCCACGCAAGATGGAGAACAACGAAACCCCCCACCCCTTTGCCAATTCCACGGCCAATTATGTCCCAACGTCGCGTGGTTTTAACCCAGGCCGTCGGGGATTTCTGCCCTCTCATCCCTTTTAGACTCCTCGTCGTAGACGACGTCGTAGTTTGGATTGTTCTCTCTGCCTTCTTCGCGTCTCCGCCTTTCCTCCTCTTCTCTTTTTTTCTCCCTTCCACCCCCCTTTCAATGGCCAGTCTCGCCACGACCAACCGAGTCCTAGGTCGTGGTTTTTTGTTCTTTTATTCCTTGTGGAACAGACGCGTGGACGACGCGATTGTTTCCACGGGGGGAGGCAGACGAATGTCTCGAATGATGGCCTCCCTTTAAGTATTGATGGTTGAAATGGTGTTTCTCGTTCGAAGGATGCTTCGGTTTATGATTCGGGGACTTATGGGATTGTGCAGAAAAGTGGTTTTCTTCTTGGTGTTTCGAGTCAAAGGGACGTGAAGAGGTATTTGTTATTTAGGAAAGTTATAAGATTAAATTTAAGAGATTGAAATTTGCAATTTTAAAAAATTATATATAAAATTGTTGTTTATACTTTTTAAATTTCTTCCTTAATATATATTTTTTTATTTCTTTGTTTTTTTACTGCGTCTATTTTTTTGATCAGTCCATTTTTTAATTAGAAGAAGATTAGAAGTTGAAGCCAGACGATAATAGCCATTCAGCGAAGATTCCGTCGAGTAGTGGTACCATTAACACGATTTTCTCCAACTTTCTCATTTTCCTTAAATCCTTTAATCTTTAATCCGCATACGTGCTTATGTAATTTCGTTCTTCATTCTCGTCTTCGTATATACAGGGTGTTTGTTGAACCAAATTTGTCGTGCAATTTTAAATATTTCATCCAATATAAGATTATTTATCAATCTTTCCAAAGAGAATATAATTAGCATTTGCCAAAACGATTAAAATTTAGATGAAAACAATTTATTTGTTTTCAAATTCTTTAAAATTACAGAGAAGAGAATTCATATTCGAATTAAGTTTCATGTGTACACACAAAATGTTAAAAATTGAAAATAGAAGAATAGCGATGCAATCCTTGTCGACTGATTTTTGATACACCTAGTAGAGTGTGCGTGTACACAGACGGTGTCTGGCTCACGGACGGTTCAAGGGTGGTTTAGGGGATGAATGCACGAGGGGTTGGTCGTTCCACGGATGCTCACAAACTGGCCGGAACTAAATACTGGAACAAAAGGCACGCCAGCGGCAGTGCGAATTAAAAATGTCTTCGAGTGATTGCGGTTCCCTCTGGCTCGCTGAATTATGACTTTCGATAAATTCTGTACAAAAAAAATGATCGAGAAGAGTCGTTTTTAACGTACAATTTTTTATAAATAACGACGAGTAGATCAAAATCTACTTCACTCTTAAATTTTTAAATTAATAAAATTCCAGATTTCTTGAAAGGTTGGAAAATTAAGAAGAAGGAGGGGGAAAAAATTATTAAAGCGACCCAGTTTTGTTTAAAATAAATAAATATTTTTTTATCTACAAGAAATAAAATTCTAAGAAGGAAAATATATTTTTTTCTTAATGATTAACCAAAATATACGTATAAATAAATTTTAACATCGATCAAAATAAACAAAAAATAACGAAATTCTTTCGTTTGACGAGAAATTTCATTACATTTTACGGTCTACATTCCTGTTCGCGTGTTTCCCAACGCAAAAAGAGAAAAGGGAGGAAGTAGAGGGGGGTTTACTTTACATCATGGTATACATGAAAAAGCCTGTTCTTCCGGCCGGGTTAAAATACCGCGCGCTTGCATGAAATATTTTTAATGCCTGGCTTTACGGCTATATAAGGTTGGATTAGCGGATTGCGAAAAATTCCTGGACGTCGATCTTTTAAACGATTTTTAACGAAGTCGTTATCGTTACCCTCTTAACATTTAACGGGATAGAAGGAGTTAACTCGCCCAATAAAGTAAAGTAGGGAATTTTAAAAGTGAAAATATTTCGTAAAAATAAGAATAATTATCGAACATGGAAACTTAATTTAAGATTAATATTTATTATTGTGTTGTGACGTGTTGTTTCTTCGAAATTTAAACATAATGGATTAATTTAATACTATTAATTATTGTCAAATACAAAAAATTACACATACATCTGAGTTTAAAAATATTTCCTTTGATATATCAATCTTCTTCGATCAATAAAGGAAATATAAATCTAGAAAATCGAAACTAATTGATTATTCAGAAAAAGAAAAAAAAAATTTACATAAAATTTTGTTACACATCAATCAACTTGAAAAGTATCGAACAATTATTTTTCTATAAAAAAAAAAAATACGAAAGATCCATTTTGTTTTCTCTTTCACCTTTTGATAGGCTTCCGACTTCGTCCAGTTTATGGTAGACATTTTTATTAAATTCCACCCTTCCTGCAGCGTGGATAGGGTCACCGAGGGTCGAGTACGGTCGATCGAAGTCACGGATAGAAGGTAAATAGACTTGCTGAAAAATCGGCCAATTCGGACTGTCCAGTTGGCCAGAAAGAGAATGTTCGAAAAGACGTGGCATCCGTTACAGTCATTCAACAGAAGGCACAAAATGCTTTCAATTTGTAACTTGACGTCGTTTAGATTTACCCCAGTGATCTCTTGGCAACGAGTCCATTTCTGTACCTCGTTTTTTCCCGTCCAAATGTTTGTTTCGCCAGAATATCGAGCATTTCAACACTTTCTTTCTTCTATTCCATCTAATTTCCACTCAATTGAAGTATGAAATCGTTAATTTCTCAAAGATTGATTCTACTCCATTAAGATATTAAATTCTTTAGAGTCTTGGAAAATATTCGTTCGTGCTAAAAGAAATAAATAAATACACAAAAAGACACAAATACTCAAAATTAATTTGGAAATATAATATACTTTAATCCTCTTGTTAATTTCATTTATTTAATTCATTCATAGAAATATGAAACAAATCATTTATCACAATAAAAATCAGTAACTTCCGTTTCGTTTTGACAATAATTACCTTCCAATAAAATTTCCATAAATAACTGATCGAACGAACGAGTATATTAAAAATCAATACCTTCCATTCCAAATATAAAATTTACAATCCTCCAATCAAAGGAATCGAGTATCCATCCGTTATCCGCTCCGCCCAGAGAATTTCTAAACCGTCTCAAGACGCCCACTATCTTCCTTCTCCAACAGTCTCGAATCAATGCACTTTGTCCAGTTCGTTACAGCCCATAGAACGAGATCTCAAGGCGCTCGTTCGAGAATAGATCCTTCTTCCTCTTCTTCTTCTTACGTTCTTCCACGAGGAGTTTTTCTTCAAGAGAGAGATAGAGAGAGAGATCTAGAGATCGTGGGATGGATTTTATTTCGCGGCTTAACGCCACGCGGGGAAAAAAGAAAGAGAAATCGGCCTCGATCCTGGGAGGATTAGATTGACGACGAACGGCACGTCGTTCCTCTTCTCCTTCTTTTTTTTTTTTTTTTTC
>NW_006263411.1:712239-713805 GCF_000469605.1 Apis dorsata
GTCACGAATGCTCGCGTGCCGCGATTGATAAAGTTCGGATTAAGCGAACGCTTTATTCATTGTGTCTGCCTTTTTTTTTTTACTTACGTAGATAGGCATGAATGGGTGGCGGGGGTGGCTTTGAAGCGCGCGTACACTCTCGTTCACGATTATTGGGAGTGTTTCTGTTTCTATTTAAACAATATTGTGAAATTATAGGGAGTTGCTTTAAATTTTATTTATTTATTTTTGCATTAGAAAATATATATATATGTATATTTTAGCAATAATGCATTTGATATTTTATAATTGATGAGAGTTATATAATAAATTTTATTGATTAATTCTTATAAATATTTTTATTATTTTAGGTGTAGATATTTTCAAATAAAATTTTAATTATTTAGAATTTATACATTGTAACAAAATTCTTTTCTTATATATCATAAATAAATTATTTTATTACTTAATCATACTTATATTGAGAATATCTCCTTTCAATTAATTATAATTACAGAAAACTATAAGAAAAGAATCGCAATAAAAAAAATCAAATGCGAAACACTTCGAAAAGAAAAATTCAATTCTGAATTTACGATTCTTGTAACGTTTCTATAGATAGGCTCACAGCTTAAAAGCATCGAGCCTTCTCGTTCTTCGGGTTAAAAGCCATCGAAGGAATAATTTAAGCGGGCGAGAGTGAGGGATTATTCCTGGTGGGTACACTGTTCCTCTCCGGAATCAGTAGGATCATAACAAATGGCCCGAACCACCCTAATGGAAATAAAGAAACGTTGGAGGTGTTGTTGTTGCCGAAGTAACGATTCGTGGCGAAAAGAGAAAGGGAGAACAAGCGGGTTAAAAGCGGAAAAAGGAGAAAAAGATTCGAGAACGTACGACGAAAGGGAAAACGTGGAGAGAGAAAAGCGAGACGAGAAAATGAGAAAATAGGAAATACCGAAGAGGGAATAAACAAACGAGGGATAGCGAGAAGAGAAATAGCGTTAAGGGGGTGTCGAGTAGGTGCATCGATTATTGGCGAAAACTTTTGTTCTAAATAAATATCCTTTACTTTTTTCTTTTATAGTTTATCATATGACAAATGAGAATTTTCAGAGATTAGATAAAAAACAATTTCGACTTGCGTGTTCACTATGACGTGACGTTATATGTAAAATTATATCGTGGTATAAAAATAATAATATAATTACAAATTTGAGTATCATGAGTATTACGAGTAGTGTTTAAAATCTTTTGAAAATTTCTCTAAAATCTCTCTCTCTTTTTATATAATTTCAACAATAAATTTGCGCGTAGATTATTTTCTCAACGATAGACAAATTTTACTAGACTTCTAGATTTGGACTTGTAACAAGACAGTTGTTCCAATTTCGCGTTTGTCGAGTGGATGGAAAGATGTTCGGGATTTTGACAAGCAAATTAAAATCAACTCGCTGGTCTGACGAACTAAAATTGGTCTCTGACAGAACTTAATACGATTTCGAGGTATCGACGTATCATCTCTGCCACCGTTCGATGGATTTTTATTGTTTCCTTTTTTTTTTTTTTGCGTCGCCCCGTTCGTCT
>NW_006263411.1:714030-731053 GCF_000469605.1 Apis dorsata
AGTCGATAACCGTATATTATTTGAGAAAAATGAAAAGGGGGACGAAATTTTAATCAGAAAACTGTCGCTAGGGAAACGAACGGCCCGCCATCCGACAGCGTGAACGTTTCTTCTTGCAAATCATTGGTGTTTCTATTAACATCAAAAAAATTAAAATTAACGCAATATTCGTAGTTTTCTAATTATAATATTTTTTTCACATATATTTCTTTATTATTGAATTAAATATTAATTCAACAATTATTACCCATCGGGGTTTAAAATATTAAAATATTATTGGCTTAATTATTAATATTATACAATTACTAAAATTTATTATATTTGCATCTGAATAAATCTGAAACAATTTTATTTCTCCTAATTTTATTAACCAAACAATAATTAAGTCCATAATATCAATTTAATTATTGATTCAATAAATTGTCTCCAATAATTGTGCCTTGCTTCAGGCTTAAGACACTGTTTGCTTAATGTTATCAAAGACGCCCTCTTAAGGAACCTCCTTTCCTCCTAAGATGTACAAGTCTAAGTCTCTCCCTCCCAGTCCACGATTTCTCAGACGGTCTCAGTGTCTTAGAAGCTTGAGACAACGGGACGGTGGCCGTCTTTTATTGAATTCTTTCCTTTTAACGGTAGTCGGGGGAGGGTAGCAGCACTCTGTCTGTGTATGTAAATGTAGCTTAGGGGAGTCTAATCCCATGGGAAGTCGGGCAAGGGACGCGATGGAGAGAACTGCAGTAAACGATATTCTGTCATTGGTGGGCCCACCCTTATCTCCGCTGTACACGCTCCTATATCACCCTTCGATCGCCTAAAATAGAATCCTAAAATCAGAACGTTAATGATGTCGGCATACAAGCTTATAGACTTAACGAAAAAAATCCGGCTAAATTGGCCTGGATCGTATTACGAGAGTGTACCAGTTGAGCAGAATTGAACGAATCAAGCGATTCTTAGTTATCGAGTAATTGAGTTTTCTTCTTGTTACGGAAAAGAAAATAAGTTCTCAAGTATTTATCTTGAGGACGATTCTTTAAGTAAAAATTAGGACAATCATTTTTGTTGATGGGTTGTCCTTTAATCATGTAGTTTGAGAATAGATATTTGAAAGGATATTTATTTGATCAATGTTTATTAATAAGTATTTTATATCTGTTAATAATAAGTACAAGTGGTTTAAAAAGTTTAAATTATATATATCTATATTTTTTTGATTCTTGCTCTGCATTAAAATAGATCAAAATCATTATGTCATTGTAGAGTATTAATATTGGGGATTTAAGAGAGGTTGAGAAATAAAATAGCCCTCAATATTGATAAGTATCATTTCTTCTTTGAGCATTCCGAAGTTAGCCCTTAAAAAAATCTTGATAAAATTCTATTTTTTAATACTTTGGATTGATAACTCGTTTATATAATTTTTTGTTAGAAATTTTATTATATTCAGGAACCGTTTCATCGTTTGTTTCTTTGTATTTAATTAAACAAACACAAAAGAGTCAAAATTGCTTAATATTGCCCTCTTACACCAATACACTTCGACAAAGCTTCCTAAGTATTAATATAGACCTTGCACGGAAATGAGAGGAGAAACGTCAATTGATCTGCTAATCCGCGAAAGCCTCTCAAGATTCGAACATCCTCGATTCACAGAGGCTTTCGAAGGGTCAGTAAATGGTACATATAGCTTTATGTACGACCTAAAGAAAGGGCATGTACACGAGGTATAAATCTGTCATATTTAAGACTCTTCTTTCTTCGACGAGATTATCTCTGCTCGCATTAAAGAGGGCGCCATTGAAAGAGAATCACGAGGACATTTGGCCAAATTAACCTAACCTCTTCTTTCCTTCTCTGTTCTTCTCTGATTCTTTCTTCTTTTTTTTTTTTCTTTTTTTGATTCAATTTTTATCTGCCATTATAACGAGATGTCGAACATTATGGAGGAAAGATCTAATGATATTGTAATTGAAATTCCACTGAAAAGAATATCAGTTTCTTCCATTTAATATTTCACGTGTATTCAGAGGGAAAGGATACTAGCGCGCTCTACACACAACGAGTAAAATTTAATTATTGGATGTTTCAATATTCCCCGAGGGAGTTCAATTTATCTCGTGTGCAGAGTATTTGCGGCACGTCAGGTGGGTTACCTTTAACATTCGAGAAACGATTTATAATTAAATGTCTTTGTAACGTGTTGTGGATGTTTCGCACCTCGTGAGAGGATTTTAACAGCAGGATTCTCGTGGGAAAAATTTAAATTGGTGGAAGCAATGTTTTAAGATAAATTTGTTAAATTTGTAAAATTTCCTGTGACATTAAAGATATTTTCATATTATATATATGTACGTGAATTATGAAAACGTGTAAAAATAATGGACATTTTTTTTTTCAAAAATATCATTAAACCATATTTTGGCTAAATTCTATTCATTAAATTTTTAGAAACAAATTTTTTTAAAAAGTAAATCGGTTGTATTCTATATTTTTGATTGATTTTTGCATAAGAGATTCGTCTTTTATCATTCTTATGATTATATCATTTAAAATATAGAACTGTTAATGAATAATAAGTACTTTTCTTTTTTAAATAAGATTTTCAAGTTTCACATAATTATATTCCGGAACAATATCATATCTAATTAATAAAACCTCGTTTCATCAAAAGCTTTTGATGAGTACTAATATTACTAATTAATTAATTAATTAATTCTATAGAAATAAAGAAAAATATAGAGTTAATTTAATTACATTTTTTATTAATTAATTGTATTGTATTATATTTATGTTGAACCAACCAATGAATTATGTGTGTGGATTACAATAGTGTTTCACTGAAATAATAAATATTATTATTTAAATTATAAAGACTAACAAAGAATAAAGTTTCTCTTGAATGTAGTAATAACCTGTATACCTGTAGTAAAAACCTGATTCTTGGAAGCATTAGGCCCAAGTGGAAAATATTTTTTGGCGCATTTTGATCTGACCTCGACATGTTTAGTCATCCTTTCACCGTTTATTTCATCGTGTAGATACGAAGTACATCCATCCTCACAAAGGTTTCAGAGTCTTTTTCTTTTTTTGTCGAAGATATTCTTTGGTTAAAATTTTATTTTTACAATATGTCAGTTTTCGTGTTACTATTTTTGACGAGGTAATAATTTTTCTTAAAAAAAAAAAATATACGTATTAACCTACGCGTTATTTCGTTATTACGAATATTATTTGTGAAACGATGAATATTTTCAATATTTTCGATATATGCATTTATACGAATTAATGCTGTATTTATACAATGCACTTTCGATACGATACTAATCGCAGGAATTATAAACTTTCATTATAATGCGATTTCGATTATTCGTATCGAAATTTCATATATAGAACAGTAAAATTTCGATAAGCAACTTAATCTGGTAAATTTTGGAAATGAATAGTAAAATCCTCCATACAAATTTCTCGTAATAAAATTTTGTAAAAAAAAATTTTTAGATTCAACAATTTTAGAATTCAATTTCACTAATGGAAAATATTTGTTAAATACACTATTTTCCCTGCACGTGTTGCGTAGAATTTAACACATTTATAATTTTAGAATAAAATTACTAAATCTATAAAACAATACTTTATACTTAACTTTTTTTCCACGAAGAATGGCATAACGACGTAATTTAAAAATTAGAATAATTTATCGATTTATTTCAATGAAACTCGTTCATGAGAGCAATATATATATATATCCGACTAGTTAAACGGTAGTAGTGGCTCTTAAAAAGCCACGATCCCTGGCACCTGTGCCTCTTTTGTGAACGAGACAATCCTGGATCCCTCAAGTGATGTTCATGGGACATCATGATCCGTGGGGTCGGTTTAATGGGTGTCCCTGTGGTGCGGTCACGTGGCCTATATATATATATACATATATCTCTATACCGTATATATAAGTGCGGTTACCTACACCGTATGGGGTGACATACCATTAATAGTATAGTGAATGGTCGTGAATGACGTCATTTTGAATGATTTACAGGCTTTAGAATCGACTTAATTACAAATGGGATCGGAAACTGTATCATCAATATTTTAGATAAATTTTCAGAAACAATATTCCTATTTCTTTCATTTACACGAGACTGTTACACTTTATTGTTCTGCAAAAGAAAAAAAAAAGATATAATAAGACAAAATAATACAGAATCAATTATCACAAATTAAATAATTCCAATAACTTTACAAAAAAAATTTCATCATCGATGTATCATTGTGCACGTACATATGCACACAAATATGTCATCTAAATACTAATTACACGAGTGCAAACACCATCGTATCTACTACTTCTCATCAAGCAACACTCGCTCATAATTATTTCACGAAACCAAGGAGGGTAACACTGGATAGATGGGGGAGAGAGAACGGGTATAAAACATCCGTGGAAAAAAAGAGGAGACGAAGGGAAGTGGAGGAGGAGATGGTGCACAGAGTTGTCCCTATGGGATGGTCACGTGGCCTATATACCATAGGAAGGTAGGGTCTGTATGTACGGCTATGGATAGCACATGACGGTTCCCCATAAATAGTCGGGTGGACGCCGGAATTTCCATTATATCGCGTACGTAGTCCCCATAAACAATATCATCGAAGTCCACGCCGAAATGGCGTTCCCCATTAGGTGGTGTTTGCCTGCAATATTTATTACGGTCACGGTCATTGTGATACGCGGGATTTATGGCCGGGTTTTGTGTTGAAAATCTGCGGCTCGCTTTTGAAACACCGTTTCGAGATGGTTGGAGGAGGGGGAGAAGTTGGAAAATAGTCGAACGATTTCGAGGTTGTGGACGGGTTTTGGAACGTTAACATCGCGAAGCACTCGATCTTCGAGTTTGCTCACGCATTCCAATGAACGTGCGCTCGATATTTTATCGTCGTGTTGGGGGCGTCGATGCTCGTCCAGTATGCGAGAAGGGTAGTTTCAGCGATAGTTGTAATCACGTTCAATTAACGGCATGGGAGTGCATGTAACTGGGAGGTGATATATTTCGAAGTTGTCGTGGACAGTCGTAAACCCGCCCGTTCCTGCAAATTTAACGATGTTATTTGCGTTTTTTTTTCTTCTCGAATCGGAATTTTTGTCAAATAAATTAACCGGGTTATTTTTATTTTCTTTCATCATTTTCTTTATTCTACGTAATTCCAAATCTTTTTGTTTCCTAATAATATTTTTTATTTATTTGATTTTAAGATTTATCCGTATATATTTTTTTTTTCTTGGTCAAAGAGATATTCTCCGATATATTATTATTTCCATTTGAATAAATCGTTTATGACAGTTTTATTGGTGATTCGTGGCAGAGGCTCAAGCCACAATGGTATGGCCGACTGTTTCAAGATATCATTTCGACCGCAGGTGTTGATGCTCTTGGCTCGGTTGCTTGTTACACGAATATTTCATGAGCTCAACGAGTAAGTTCTGCGTCACCCTTCGTAAATGATTCATTCTATAGGAGTGGCGTCTATAAATATATCTCGAAATTACGGTTTCAGAAATTTTATTATTCTTTTTATTCATATCTTTGTTATATTTTATATTAGTTACTTTATGCGATTTGATGATCTTTGTAGATAATTTGTATTGTCGAATGAATTTCAATATTTATAGTTACACAATTTAAAAATTTGTTGATCAACAATCGAAAGAAATATAGGAAAACGATTAAATAATTTCATTCATAACGTGTATCTACAATTTTAATAAAAAAATTCGATTAAATTAAATAAATTTATAAAACTAACTTATTAAAAAGTTTATACTTGAATTGAAATTTATCGAATATAATTACTAATTCATTATTTTTATTTGAAATTTCAAAGAGAATAGAAAAGCTCGATGAAATTGTTTGATTGAAGAAATTAAAAAAACTTCATATTCGACATTTGCACTTCATAAAAATTACCTCAATTAATCTATAACTCATTCAAAATTAATCTATTTTTCACTTGCTTCGTCTACTTCAAATTAACCGTTTCTTCAAGTTTGCATCCGCGTTGGATCCATGGCTTCTTAATGCCAATCAACTCAAAGAAAATTCAATCCTCAACAACGTTTATTAATTAAATACGAAAACGAAATTATCAGCCAAGTGTGTCGAGGCTCGGTGTTGCATAGAAGTTCACGGTTTGTTTAACAATTCCCGTGATCCACCATCCGAATTCTCCCTTGATTAATGTATGCTCCTAGTTTCGTCTTCAGCTCCTTGAAGATCGGCAAAGGCAGGCTCCTCTCTCGGGACCAAATCATGACGAACTTGTATCCCTGGTGGTGTGTCGTACCCTTGGAGCAGACCAACATCCCGAGAACCGTGTCGTACTTGACAGAGATTATAACGTGACGAAAAGGCCCTGGGAATAAAATAAAATTGATAAACTTATTCGCTTTCGACGAGATAAAATTTTCTGTAAAGATCGATCCAACATCTTTCATTTTGTACAGAATCGATTATTCTGATAACATGTGATTGAAAATATTAGTTTTATTATCTACAATTAAGGTCTCTATTATAATTTATTTATTTCTATCGAGTAAAAAGAAAAATTTACCTAATTTTCTCTTCGATCCTTGGAATTGCCAAGTTGCGGCAATATCTTTCCCATTTACGCTTCCATCGATGTTGACGGCAATTGGAATGTTGTTCTTATAACTGATTGCCGTGAATTTCGCCGTGAACGTGTTCGAAGATGTTTGGCTGACCAGAAACTGTCCACATCTACTCAGGCTTGCGTTTATCGGTATTCCAGCAGAGAAATACCATTTTCCTGAAAACTGATATTGGAATAGAGATTCGATATTCGTTTTATTCGTCGCTCGTTATTTTTTATTTCTTTTCTCTTGTTCAATGAGAAATTTCCACTAGAAAAATTTTAATCGTTCTTTCGTTGTTCCCTTTTTCAAAAATATTTCGAGAGCTTATTGCAATTGAACGCAGGTACACGTAAAAAATGATTCAATTTCTATTTGTTTCGTCACATTTTTTTGTAACGTCAGAAATTTCTCGATTATCTAATATACCTCGTCGATTTCCCTTTGTACGCATAATAGTGATGATATATCCGAATTAGAATCGTGCGTACGCATGCAAGTTTGGAAATTAATGCGTACAATTGTGCGTAACGATCCAATATTGACAAGATTCGTGCTCACGTTGAACCGATGATTCCAAATTTATGTGTGTGGATATAGATATGTCATATTCATGGATATCACATGTTCGACGAAACGAACTGGCTTTGAACTGGCCTTATGGATGTGATTATGCGAATGTAATCGTGTTTCTGTTTGTGCACGGTGACAAATATGCTGTTATAGTAATTGAGGGATCAGCTAATCGTACAAGATAATCGATATAATATCGTATTCCTTCTATATATATGCTAAACATTTATTAACAAATAATCACATTTAATCACATTTTCTTTGTGCTTTTATAATTTGAGACACGTGTAAATTGCAAGAATACTTACACTTCTGTTTTTCTATTATTATTATTAGGAAGAATAAAATATTTGTATTAAGTTGTGAATATTAGATTAGGAAGGTATGCAATTGATAAAAATAATCGTATTCTGTCTTCGTTACACTATGGTATCCTCTATCTCCATTTCGTTTCATCTAACACAAATTGCTTACAAATTAATAAATAAGCCTCAACTAGTATTTTATGTATCAATTTTGATTCAGAGTTTCTCGCAAATATATTAACACTTTTTTTTTTCTTAATTCATCTTTAAAATATTTGTATTACTATAATTTACTGGACACATTGTATATCACGACTAGACAACTATAACACTCACTATAATATTTCTGACAAATTACGAGAAAATATAAAAATATTAGTAAAACAAAATTTTTACCCCATTTCTATAACTTGTAAAAATTTTAATTCGAAATTCTAATCGATCTCGACACGACACGTATCATCTACATATTATCCTCTGGTTAAATTAACGTGGAACGGAATCGATACAAACATTACCTGACCCAAGTGCAGCGGCTGTCCAATATCAGGGGAGCACGGTGTGCAATGGCATATGAAACACGCGAGCGTGCAAATCACCGCCGGAAGTATATCACAGGCGCGCAACATTTTTCCGTTTTCGAGGAATTGTTCGCGCACTTTCCACGCGAGGACTGGCTATGTTGGAGACCGTAAACGGGGATTTCAACTCGATTTATCTACGAGGCATTGCTCGTACGAGGGTTCGTCGAACGTGCATATATCGCGACACAGGCGGCGGCGAACGCGTGCTCGTGCTTAAATACCCGTGACCGTTCTGTTTATCGACCCTCCTCCTATTTACGTACGCTCGCATGGCGCTCTGTAAACCGGATTTGTCTTCGGCCGCTCTTCGTTTCTTGAGAATTACGAGAGGCGAGATCAATTACGTTCATGGAATTTACGCTTGTTGAAATTGGGGGGCGCGGGAATTGAAATGGCGAGATGGCGATATATATCTGCGATGATGTATCTGCGAAACGCGTGTGGAGGCGTGTGCGTGATTTCGCTGCGTGATTTGGTTGTTGGTCGGATTATTTATGGGATTTGGTACACGGTGGAAATATTGGTTTTCTGATAACGTAAAAAGTTTTCTTTATTCTCTTGGAATGTTCGTGGAATAGAGTGGTTTATTTATTTAAAGGGGACAAGGGAAGGGGGGTGACAAAGGTGAATTAGCTTGTTTCGAGAAATTTAGAAACGGTATCGAAGAATTAATGGTATTGCAGAAATTACACGAATTCATTTCTCGAAAGTATATTTCAGATAGAATGCTATTAGTTTATTTTATATTTCTGTCAAACATATTATTTAATTACTTTGTTAATTAGATATTTTATTAATTTTAAAACAATTTAAAATTCTTTCTTTACTATTATACACATATTCATATAATTCATATAATAAAAATCGATCGAACGATTAATATATATTATGCATAAAATTGTGTAAATTAGAAAGTCAGTAGTTAGCAAAATTCTAAGTGATAAGTTACTTGGCCAAAATCGTATTATTATTCCAGAGTGGTAACTTTTCAAACTTACTTGATAATCGTCAATCTTTTAATCTCTGTTTGTGAAATGATTCTGCAAAATCTTCTGCACCTCTTTGTAAAAGAAAACTGCGTTTACTGTTTCTACGAAAATCATAATAATCATAATAGTTTACTATCAACGATAATACGAGGAATATACTCCAACAATCGATTCTATCGCTGGTTTATCTTCAATGAGTGTTTATCTATCTCGACAACCAGAAGATAGTGAGAGCTAAGAATAACATTTTGTGATATTTCTGCGATAATTGTTAATTCAACTGCATGCTTTTATCTTTTGACTCGCTCAGAGAGATGAAATTTATCTTATTTTTCGTACAGAAAATGTCTCTGTTACTTTGTGTGCATATTAATACTGTCGAGCAGATAGAAATTAATAAAACATTGGAGAATAAAAATTGTTAAATTAATCTGATCTCTTAAACGTAAAAATCTCATAAATGACATTTCTAATTAAACGTTTCCAATATATTTTTATCTGCCTCATCGACAATAATAAATAATAAAAATGAAATTTTCTACGTATATTTCGACTTATAAAAACCAGAAGAATAATTCCAAAAAAAAGGAAAAATATTAAATATAAATGAAAGATACTCGAGGATCGTAAAATGTGAAATTTTTTTGAAACGAAAAATCCCTAAACATCTCTTAATACCCCCGAGATACCTCCCGTTTAGAATCCCCGTTTCGTCGAACTTTATTGAATCGTTCTGCCTGTCTTTTGTTTCCGGCACGCGATCTTTCTTCGAGGGGCTGTTGGAGCGGACACCGTTACGGTCCAGTTTAATTTATTTGCCGTCATTATTACGTCGTGATTAAACCGACCGTCTCGATTGTCCGGGGGGAGATTCCACTCTGCGGGGGGCGAGCGAGGGGGTCTGACTTTCGGTTTAATTAAAAAAACCAGTGATCGCCGGTTTCCAGAAGTCCCTTGGTCATACTCTTTTTACCCGCGCGTGGGAATCCCTTTCGAGGTCTCCCGGATATTTCCACCAATCGAGTGGAAGGAAGCGTTTTCCTATTCTGACCAATTTGTTTTCATCCGTGGAACGATCTTAAATTAAGGGAAGGGCCGACGGGATGTTTGTTGGACGAGCGAACGCGATCGTGGAACGAGAGGTTTATAGGTGGATGGTCGAATGGTATAGGTGTTATTGGAAGAAGAATTTAAATCAACTTACTTATGAAATATAAAATCGTGTAAAATTGAATTATAAATAAATTTCAAACTTTTCGTTTATTCACAAGTTTTACGTCCTACTTTTCGAAAGTTAAAGTTTTTCAAATTTTTCCAAACACTTCCGTTCATTCGTGCAGGAAACAGCGAAGCAACGTACATTATTTTGCCAAATAAATCTCTGAAACGGAGATTTAAACGTTTTAGCAACGAAAACAAAAGGACGTAATTAGAATGAGGTGGGTGGTCACGACAGAACGCGTTAATTGGAAAATCGTTGGGATAAAAGGTTGCTCGCTAACGAGTCGTCGTATTTTCCTTTTTTTTTTTTTTTTTCGAGTCCATATCCATGTCAGGATACACGCGTTGGAGAAGGAAGGTTCGTTCTGTAGGAAGATACGTATATTTTCACAGCTACGTCAAGACGTGGAGAGAGAGTTTCTAACAAGGTG
Source organism: Apis dorsata (assembly GCF_000469605.1). Classification (NCBI taxonomy): domain Eukaryota; kingdom Metazoa; phylum Arthropoda; class Insecta; order Hymenoptera; family Apidae; genus Apis; species Apis dorsata. Next base: position 724,777 of record NW_006263411.1, read on the forward strand.
ACCGCAATCTAGCCAGAACAGCACCCAATTAGCGATGACCCGGCTCAATTTCAGTGGCCCTTAAAACTATGAAATTAGTTCTCTCGGCCTTTCCCTTGGAATCACCCTTTTCCATCTCTCCGTTCCTTTCTCTGTTTATTTCAACTCTCTCTCTCTCTTTACGCTTTCGCGGAAGTTGGAACAATGATGTTGATGATGCTTAGTGAAATGACTTGCTTGTTCTGGAAGAAATTTTTACAGCTGTAGAAACAATGCGAATTTATAATAGTATATAATCGGTGATATTTTCTATTGAAAAAGGATCACAAAAAGTTGAAAATTTTGAAATTTATGATTACACGATTAAATGAACAAATAAAATTCATTATTCATCGATTATTAATAAAAATATGTTTTTTTGAGAAAAGAAAAATGTATAGTATATTTTATATTTTGTAATTAATATTACATATATACAACAGGAATTAAAGATATTCCAATCAGTTAATAAAAGAAAAATAATAATAAAGTAATACAAAAATGAATAAAGTAAATATACTAACTCTTTCCATTTCTTTTATCACTTCTCGATGCGACAAGATAAATAAAATAGCGGCATTAAAGCCACTATCCGTGCAAAAATCACTTCCACCCTTTTGCCCACTGTGTAAAGAGATCCCAAGATGAAAAGAATCGTTGTTGAAACGATGGTCTCTGCGATTCGTTTTGGAGAACTTTTGCAAATGTTTCGTGGCTATGAAAATTTTCCAGTATAATGGAAAGACGAAGGAGAGGGTAGGTCGTGGATGAAAATAGAAGAAGAAGAAGAAAAAGAAGATTAATGTAGAGGAGAGACTGTTCTGTATAATTACTTAATTAAATTCATGCATCACGCGGTATTATGGGAGGCACGTTGCGATTTCGCCCTTTGTAACGACCCTTTTGATGCGAAACTCCTATCCTGATGGTATCTCTAGCCTCCCTTCGAAACGGTTACTACGGTCCAATTTCTGACTCATTGATATTGGCCAGGAGATCCTGATAGAGGGTACGCATCGATGACTGATATCGTGGTTCTTCTTTGGGTAAACGGAATCGTTTAATTATGTGAATTATTTGGAGAAGATAAGAATTTTTCTAGGTGGAAGAAATTAGGTAAAACGTTTGATTCTCTTTGATATTTGTATTATTTGTTACGATTGATAATCTTTATTCTTCGTTTAAAGTTATTTTTGGAAAAGGAAATTGTGGAATAAAATCGATGTTAAAATATTGAAATAATTTAATTTAGAAATATTATTCATTAATATTTCTTTCTTCTTTTGCTTTTGAATATCTGAAAATATTCGAAGATTTAAATTTCTAATAGATTCCTTCAGAATAGATAGAAAGCTATCTTTCAAGTAGAGTTATTCAATTTACATAGTTTCTTAAAAGAAACCATTCGAGATTCAAATTCCTCTCCATCCATCCTCTTCTATCGATCTAAATTCCTTCCATCACATATTCTTCCTGAGCTGGGGAAAATTTAACACGAATTAAAACAACCAAAAGAATTAAAATATCACAATTGAATAACTATTGTAATTTGCTTAACAAATAAAACTTCAAATATATTCATAATCATTTCAAGATAATATTGTAAGAATAGATATTTTCCTCACCCATGTCGAATTCCTCGCACAAGAATTCCAAGAACAATTTTTCCAAGAATGAGATAAAAAGCACCCCCATATGCGACGCGATTCATATCTCAATCTGAGAGACACGCAAATGCGCAAACAAGTCGCATACGTCACACTTAACACCCGGGGATGGTTTGGATGGGCTGATATTGGGATCCACGCACACCGTCTTCCGCGACCGTAATACCCTCGAAGCATTTGAATCAATTACTGCCTCGGGGTTCTTAGGCTGCCCCTATCCCACATTACAAACGGGTAGTCCGGCGCAAAGTGAATTAATTAAGTGTCCGTAGGTACGAACGAACCGACATTGCCCTCGTTCAACGTCTACGGGATACTCGCGGATCCATTACGACCCGTTTCGCGATAGGTCTCTGCGCTTATGAACCCCGAAGCATCGTATCCTGACCGCTAGTGATGGGATTAAGTACATCGTAAACAAGGTTTGAACGGATCAAATTAATATCCTTTATAAATATTAGATCAGCCTGTATAAATATCGATTAATAAATATAGAAACTTAATTCTCGGTTGCAAAGAATTCTTGACTGCTAGTGATGGGATTAAGTACGTCGTAAACAACGTTTGAACGGATATCAAATATCCTTTATGAATATTAGATCAGCTTGTATAAATGTCGATTAATAAATATAGAAACTTAATTCTCGGTTGCAAAGAATTCCTGACCGCTAGTGATGGGATTAAGTACGTCGTAAACAAGGTTTGAACGGATATCAAATTAATATCCTTTATAAATATTAGATCAGCTTGTATAAATGTCGATTAATAAATATAGAAACTTCTCGATTGCAAAGAATATTTTCTTATTCGATATAGAATTGAAATTAAATTAAACCGATGAATTTTGGTCAATGATAAGGAAAGAGTTAGGATGTAACGTTTAATTGTTTATATCGCTCATTGCAAAATTTGTATTCGACTCGAATACTGATTAAAGTTATATATATATATGAGGATCGAATTGTCTTGATCTATGCGTACTCGAGCCCATCACTGTTAACCATCAGCCACGACAATCGGTTGATCATACCCGCTTAATTGTTACCGTCGACCCTGTATCACATCGCGAGCCTCGAATCGTCTGGTCGATAACGTCGTTATCATGGAGCACGCGATTATCCTTGTGCCACGATCCCGCAGGACATCCCCGCAGGGATGCGAATATGGGGGTGAAGTTTGCGATCAGTCGAGGTATACTGGATTCTGATCTATACCGTCTCCACGATACGAATTCGGGAACGAGTTACGACGAAATTGGTGGAAAGAGAGGAAAGGTGGCGAGAGTTGAATTGGTGAGGGGCGAGTTTTGATCGTTTTCGTTCATTGAAGAATTTGGAATTTCGAAGGGAGGTTATTGGGAACGAACGAGGAGTTTAAGGGAAAGTTAAGCAAACGAGTTTTGTTTTGAAAATTTTTTAAAACTTTTGGAAAAGTTTGGAGAGATTTAAAGAAATATTGGTATAAATGGATGGACAAGTTTTTAATTTCAAAATGTTTAATTAAATGGATAAAATTAAAGATAGAGGGGAAAAATATAAATATTTTCAAACATTTATATTCACATATTCGTTTAAATAATTATTTTCTAAGAGTGACAAGCTAGATATACTTGAAAAATATATGTCTCCTATATGTTCTTCTATTCTTTTAGAATCAATTTTTATCGATATTATAACAGAAATTCACTTAGTCGAGTTCAGATTTCTAATCAATTTCCCTTAAAATTAATAGAGAAAAAAATTTCTATCGTATAAAAGAATTTTCATTCTCAATCTTACAACCTATAACTCGACTTTTCAATAAGCAAGCGAGATAACAGAACGAAAAATAAAATCTTCTCAAACAGACAGGTCAAATGCGAAAGTAATATCGCTAGAGTTGTATATTCTGTACGAGAGGCGAATGTAAATAAGCGTATATACTCATATACGCATATCTTTGGCTCCGTGTACAAGAGAGACAAACACGTTTACGCATCCCACTATTTTCTATTATATACCTTATCTCTGACGATTAAACTTTTCTCCTCGTCTTCCTTTGGGTTGGATAATAGCCTTGACTCGAGGAAGGGAGAACGACAACGCGCTATTTACATTTTACAAAGCGAAAGTTTATGGTCGATCAGACTGGTCTGCTCTCGTTCTCGAAGCCAAATCGAATTCGTCGAAGATCTTCTCGACTAATGAACCCGATATTGGCACGCGACAAGTAACAAATAGCCTTGCCGGATAAATAAATTTAGCTGGATGAAGGTTGGATCGTGGCCAGGCTGGTTTGTACACTTCGAAGTCATCGTGCTTCGAACTTCCCTCGTAATGATTTATTTTAGAGGGAATGTTCCGTATTTTATCTTCCCCGACAGTGGTTGCAGAAGGGTAATATTATGTAGACACTTCTACTCTCTGAGGGAATGGAGATAATCTATTTCTCATCGTTTGATTTTGATATCTTCGTTTAAATATATATACATATTCGTTATGGGTTTAATTTCAAGAATCCAAGTGTGAAATTTTCTATTGATAATAAATTTTTTAAGGAAACGAAAGAGACGCATAATTTTCTGTATAAATATTTTTAACAAAGGGGAAAAATTAATAAACAAGATTTGTATTATTGTTTAATCTTGGTTCTGATATGTTCTTTTAAAATATGCGCTCTTTAGTTTTGATAGATGTAAATTTCATACCTCTTTACGAAAGTATATACATTTATATAAACTATCTTTTTCTACATCTCATATTATATATTTTCTCGAACGAGAATAATATTAGTACATTTGTATGTAGTTCTTCCTTCCATTTCTTGCATTATCGCATTATCATTTTTATCTCATAAATCATAACTACAAAAGTAAGTGCATTAAAGCGTATTTCTTTTGAAGCGTATCTCATTTCTTTTGGGATCTCCTTTAATACCAAGCTTTTCTGTCTTTTTATAGAATTATATTCGCATTCTTTTACATATGCACATGTAATGCGTGTACTTTTAATCCTATAAGCTTAACAAGTATAATCCTTCAAGATTATAGAAGAACGTTTAATAATTGTAAATTTTTTTTCATCTTATATCATTTCTATTCTTAATTTTTCATTGTAGAAAAAATTTACTACTTTCAACATTTATAATTCAATGAAATCTTCATCTATCAGTCTTCTTCGCGATTTTTTATTTTTCGCGAAATAATATTTTCCACATTTTAAAGAAAAACTATTATTTATTTACAGATATAACGTTTCACAAAATTTCACTCATTATCTTGAGAAATATAATAATTTAATTGCACATAATGTTGTAATAAATTAAAACACATAAAAATATATCCACCATCTTGATAAAATAAAATCCCCCTTTGGGAGATATCCCAGCAGTTAACGTGTCCTGTGCAAACAGTTCCCTTTCACTCGCCAAACTCATTAGATCATCGTTACGATCTCCACGAATCCGACGACATTCGCGTAATTTACGCACTCCAATTATTATCCAGCGAAGTACCCTCCCCTTGTTCCCACGGCCGTGTAACTCGTGGCATCGTCACGGATGATGCATCCCTTGCGAAAACGGGAGGAGGAAGTTGCCTTTCATCGAAATCGGCTTTGCACGGTTTAATCTGCCGCCTTTGCAGGCTTGCGCAATAATTTAGTCGGTGGGAACGACTCTCGCGTTAAAGGATAATGCGCCATATGGCCAGGTTTCTGCGATCCGTGGTCACTGTCAAGGTCCGTAAGGCTGGACCATTGTCGTGGTTGGATGGGGGGAGAATGGAGCTTTTAGCGAAAAAGTGATCGATTAAGATCCCTGTGGGATCTTTAGATTCGCTCAAACTAGTTTCCTCTTGTAGATGTTACATTATATTATTCTATAAGCTTAATATTTTGTTCTTAAGTAAAAGATATAAATAATTTAATAATGAAAAAGTAGTGTTTTTTATTATTCGATAAATTGTCAAATTTCAAAATTCTCTAGTAAGAAACTTTATATCCTTATTTTAAACTGTTTATAATAATTTCTTTCTTTAAGAAAATTGTTTTCTCAAAATTATTCTAAAGAAATATTAAATTTATCAATAATTTACACGTTAGATAATCGTGTATTTAACAATTACTGTCTAATACTCATCATTTTATAATTCGTTGCCAAGCACAAATTCGTATTGCCATTTTTCTTATCATAGATAATTGCACACGCAATATCAAACACGAATATACAAGAATTCCACAGAATTCAAAAAAATCCTTTTGCGCTCGCGCTCATTTAAATGCAACAATCCTTCGATATATGAATTCGAATATTCCATCCAAGCTCGTCCAGATGCTCGTACGTATCCATGTGTAAACACGTATCCGTCCAACAATTCTCAATTGAATTATCACGAGGAGCCGGTCTCGCGCGGCAGATTAAATCGAGCGCGAGTAGCTGCATTCTGCGGGCCGATAAGCGTTAGAAAGGGGGAGGGCCCGTGATCGGATGGAAGGAATCGGTCCGGTTGAAGAGAGGGGACCGTCGAGAGGGAACCGGCGCCATTGCGGCGAACCGCAGTCCCGGTGTTAGGCAGCTCGTGTTGCGGCCGCGTTTCGAAAAGTTTGAGCGTGGAG
>NW_006263411.1:731211-744636 GCF_000469605.1 Apis dorsata
GTGTGGCGTTTCGTCGTTAGGGTGGCATCCGTGTCGCTGCGGATTTGTACGTCAAAATTTATCGCTCGTGCCGCGTGGCACGTCTCGTTAATTATGCACGTATGCGAGCGTGATACGCGGCGATCCTGGAAAAGCCCCGGTAACAAGCTTGACGCTTGCCAACCTGGCTCGAGCAAGTCTGGGAATCAATGCCCGCCGCACGGATTCACGTCCATTTTGATGAGATTCCGTTTCATCAGGGAGTCTCGACCTCTCTCTCTCTCTCTCTCTGCTCTTCGTGATCATCGTAACGCGATCCACGTAACGATATGCGTGCACGTATGAAAGTTAATGAGTCGAACGGGGAAGAGTTTCGTAGGTCCATTAACATCGACGTGGTTGGTGATTAATTTTTTTTGATTGTAAGGGTTGGAAGAGGGTAGGGTTCAAGTTTAGAGATTGTGGGATGGTAGGTTTGTGAACGAAGAGATTTTGATTTATAGTGATAGAGATTGTTGTTAGTGAGTAGTGATGATGATTTTGGTAGAATCTTGGTGATACGGTTATGATTATGATTTTTTCTCATAAGGAATGTTAAATAAGGAATGTAGCATGTTAAATATTTTTCATTGGCTGCGTTGTCTACGTGATTTTTATTGCTTGGTAATTATTGATTTTATTGATTATATATGATAATTATTTTGGAAAATCATTGATATCAATGAATTATTTATAGAATAAGGAAGATGGTGATTGAAAGCAAAGTAATCGATTAAAAGTTTGAAAAGTGTTTTTAAATTTTAAGAAATGTAAAACGATTAAGATTAGGTAAATTTTTGAACGATAATATTTATGATTTTAAAAAAGAAATGGAATGCTACGGGAGTAAGAAACACGTTTTCATGGGGGAGATGCGTCACCTGCAGCTGCTTCTACCATTTCCTCCATTCGGAGCTTTAAAAATACCACTCGTTTGCGCGTAATCCTTATGAAAGCCCCGTAATTTCGTAGCCTCGAACTTCACGTTTGGCCACGACCATTCGTCATACTTACCGATCCCAAATTGGTCTTGTACAACAGGGATAGAAAATATCATCGTAATCCCCACGGATTCGTGAACATTTTTTCGTGAATGCATCCGAGCTTTACAAATAATATCTCCATCTATTTCTGATACTCGAGCCGTTTATTTATTTATCAATACATACGGCCTGTCACACATTTATAGAAATAGAATTTGTATCGCTTATCATTTCAATCTTATACGTATATATTCTTAAAATTTCTTTTCTATTTAGATATATATATATTCATATAATATAATGTTTGAATTTAATAAATAAAATACATCATTCCCCAGAATTTTCAAAAATTCTCAAATCTTAATTCTTATCTTAACTCGCATTCTTCTCTCCTCAAAAAATCTTGATCCTTGGTAAAAATCAAAAAATCGATCATAAAGTCAAAATTCAATGAACTGATTTCATTCTTCATCTTTCCAATGGGATGTCTCGACGTCAACTCTCGAATCGACGCGGGCAGAAAGGTATCGGCGAGGCTAGACGTATCGAAAATTCAATCGAGCTCCCCTCGATGCGCGTATTGCTAGTGGCAGGGCGTGTCGAATGATTTTTCGGTAAACCCAGCTCTGGACGTGTCATTCTGGTAATTAGAATCGTATGGGCGCAAATGTACGCGTGTTTCTACGGGAAGCAAATCGTCCAGGGTCTTTAACCCACCCCCCTTCACGTAGAGCGGAGAGAGGCACGCCACAACATTGGCGAATTAATTAACGAGTCCGCCGCATTAATGATGTAACGTCAGGATTTACAGCGCATCGAGGGGGTCGATTTCCCTCTCTCTTTCTATTTTCCTCCCTCTCTGTATCTCTCTTCGTTCCACCCAGGGACCAGAGGATCGTGGAAGAATCGGGATTCGAAATTGCGATGCATTGTCCGTGTCAAGATTTCGTGTTAGCGCGCGGTGAACGGATACAATGGCGAGGTGTAATGGCGTCGAATAAGTCGACGGTGACTGGTGACTAATGCCGGTTGATGCATGGCACCGTTTCTCCTTGGTAATAATCTCGCGGATGAAATGTATAATTACTTTGGAAAAATGGACCCTCCTCCTTCCCCCTCCTTGGCCGAGGAAAAAGATCTCGTTTGTTTCGGAATAACGAGATTAATTTCGCCCTCTTGAATGCTTCCATCAGCGAGAAAGGGAGGATGAATTCTCGGTTATTTATAAGTGTTTTAATTCGTGGAACGGGGGTATATTCTTTTTTCGTTTAATTATTTCGTTGGAGCTTTTCTTTTTTGTTTTATAGAAATATCTCGATCGCCTTGAAATTTTATATTTCATCCCCAATTTACGTATTACTTTATTTTATTTTTCAAACAATTAAGATTATAGAATAAAACGATAAACGAGATAAAAGGAGAAAAGTTATATAAAATGATGAAATCATTATTTGATGCGGATAAATCAATGCGGAATAATAAAAAATCATTTTCATAAATTACTCTCTTACATCCGTAAATCTAACCCATCGATCTAATCTCGTTATCATCCATTTCCTCATAGCCCCAAACCCTCCATTAAACACCGTGCCGATTCAAATTCCAGCCACATTTCACCCCCTTCCCCCATTCATCCATCCATCCATCCATCCATCCATTCACAATCGTCCCAAGATCAACGGGCAAGCATTCGTCCGACCGTTTCTTCACTCCGCTTTCCATCCAGTCGGTAAGCACAATTTTAAAAGGGGTTGGCGAGCGATAATTAGCAATCTCTCCCCTCCCTTCTCCATCATCCCCGTGCGCGACGTCACTGCATATCGCTGCATTAAACGTACCGCGAGTTATTAACGACGTTTGGCTTCCTCGGGATCCAAACGATCCCGCCCGGAGCGGATTCCTCCCCGGAGGAAGCGAAGGGGTTGGCGTTCGTGTTCGACGAACTGCGAAGCAACGATAACGCGAGCGGGCCACCTGCGTCTCGCACGACTTCGCAGAAGTCGGCGACGACGTTTGGGTTTGAGGAAGAGGAGGGGACGACCCTTTTAAGTGGCGACAAAGGTACCGGGCGTTCCGCCACCCTTACGTAATATCTTGCCGCTAGTCGGATCACCCACTGCCTTTTTTCCCCCCTCCTTGCCAATCCCTCCTCTCTCTCTCGCTCGTCTCTGTTCCACGTCTCTCTTCTTTCTCTTTTGTTCCTTTCTCGCGCTCTGTCTCTTTGGCCCCCGTAGGCTTTTTGTTTCTTCGCCGAAGGATATTTTCAAGGGTTCAGTGCGCGTTAATGGACGATTTAGCGAGCCTGACCGAGGAGGGAGGTGAGAGAGAGAGGTAAGGAGGGGATACTTGTCCTTTTTCGCGGATTTTTGCTGTATTCGTTCGTGCGAGAGAGAGAGAGAAAGAGAGAATAGGGTTATCGTTAATACCTTGGAAGGTTAGGGGATGGGTGATGGTCGGTGAACGAGGTTGCGTGAAAGGTGTATGAAAGGGTGTGTGAGGAGGGAGGGGAGGGGGAGATTGTTGGATAAAAAGGGAAACGAGTGGGGTGATTACGCTTAGACCCTTTAATGGATTCATTAGGCGAATTACTCGAAAATGTAGGTGTATTTGAAATAAGGGTATAAATAAGGGTATTCTGTGCGAATAAATTAAATGTGAATATGTATATAGAATTTTCTATCTATTCTTTGTATGTTAATATAAAAATCAAAAATTGTCAGATGTAATTGAATTTGAAAATCAGTAATAATTATTCTCCTCCCTATTAATAATTTCTTTCAAAATTGGTTTTACTATTTCATTCTTCTTCAATCCAATTTTCATCGAGTTTACTGAAAACTTTATCATCACAAACGCTTCAAAGCAGTTGTACCATTTATACAAACAAACAATCGCATTGAATCATTGGATACACAAAAGAATCGTCGAAAAAAAGAAAAATACATTCAATTCTCTATCTCTTTCATTTAGAAAAGAAACCTATCCAAACTTTCCCCACGATTTCACGCTTGGTCCCGTGTGTTGTGTCGGTCCATTGATCTCCTGCTTTCGTTCGATCACGCGGATGTACCCAAACGGTTCACAGCTGATCGTGACGAGCAAATATCTGGAGGGGGATGGATTTTAATAAACCGGAAGCTTATTGTGTCCAAGGTTCGGCTCTCTCTATCTACAGAGAAGCTTCCATCAGCGAGAGGAAGGGGGATGAGTGCCGCTGGTCCTCTCTGCTCGACCACGACACCGAAGAGGACAGCGAAGCGACAGCAGCCATGTCGAGTTAGGGTGGTGGGTGGATGGATGGAGAACGTGGGCGGAAAGAGCTCAAACCCTGGGGGTTGCATTGTTGCAGTGGCGGTGATTACGACTGGCAAGCGAACTCCTTCCACTCTTTTTCTTTCTTTTCTTCCCCCCTCCTTTTTTTTGTACCAAGTTCACCGAGTGGTTCCGCCCTGGTCGAGATGCCCTCAAGGTCCCGCGTCTTGTTATCACTCTGGCCTCGTGTCTCCTCTTTAAGTATCGTGCCTTTTCCTACGATCTGGTTGATTGCGTCGTTAAAGCCGAGGTCGTAGTGGCCATTGCTCGCCACTTCCTCTCTCTCTTTTTTTTTTTTAGGGGGGATGTTTTGCCCCCCTTGACGCGCGATTTCTCGCTGTCTCAAAAGCTCCACGTCCAAACGAGAGATATTTGATGCTTTCGCGGAGAAGCTTCTTAGGAGATTGCTCGAGGTAGTTTCGTATCTTTTTTAAGATTTGTTGGCAGATTGGTGGTATTCTTTTTTTGAATTTTTCGAAAGAGTGAGGATTCATTTGGATTTTTGTTCGAAGATTTATTTATTTCTTTCTTTTTTTAGATTGGTATTTATGCTTTCGAGTTATATGGTTCTATTTCGATAATAATTCACGTGATCATATTAAAAATTCAATCTTACAAAATTCGTATTCATATAAATCGAAATTCTTTTATTAAGATACAGTTGATGCACAATAAAAGGTGCTTTATAATTTTTATCATCCCATTGCAATTAATTGCGGTTTAATATGGAACGTAAACATCAGATAGAAACAAAATTGATTTCTCTTAGATCTATGTCTCGTTGTTATCACGACTTTGATACAACTTCGATTTTCGTGGATGAAGGGAAAGCTCCCATCGAGCTCCGTTTAACGAGAAACAAGGGTGAACGTTGTACGGCCAGAGATCTTTAAGACAGTGTTTCCCAATATTTTTTGAAATAATCCTCTCACAATTATACATAAAAAAGTATATAATTTCAATAATTTTTATGCATTCTTCATTCCCATATAAGTATATCGAAAGCATTTCCATTCTCCATCTTACAAAAATTCTCAATGCATTGATACATCCCACGAAAAATTGGTATACAATATAAATATTAAGTTTAAAAAACTTTCCTATTCACTTCATCCTCCCTCCAACGTTTTCAATACAAACGTTCAACGCTTATTGCGCAAATAATCAAACAAATTGTTAAAAAGTGTGATGACTCACGAGTTGAGAAATACTGCCGCTCTAAGACGACTTAGGAGGCAAGACTCTTAGACGGTGGCCACGACAGGAAGCGTGGATGTCTTCCTTCGAAAATTCAGCCTTCGGTATACAAGAGGGAAGCGGAGGGAGGGTAGGGCGGCCCGAAGGAGGAACTTCTAAAATCAATTAGCAGCCCCTTAGGCGATGGGGGTTCCGTTCCAGCGACTGTGGAAGGACCCTTTCCATCATAGGGTAAGGGGTGATAAGGAGGGGTCGACGTTTATCCCAATAGAGAAACCGGTGGAACAATCACGCCCGTTTCTATGAGTATCTACACGGGATGGATGCGAATCGTCGTGGGAGCTACCTGCAGGGGTTGCAACGCCACGGTTCAACCCTTCCTCGCGGACAGCAACGTTCCTCGCTCTTGGCTGCTCAGATTATAGCGAGAAACCATCGAAGGTAATAGATGCTCTCGTTGGTTAAACATCTAAATGTGAGATGTCTTGTCCTGAAAGATTTTTTAACAGCGTTATTCCATCTTGGATGATATTGTATAAAGGGGAACGCTTGTGTAAAAAGTAATCGGATGCAAAGCGAATTAATCGAATTAGAGACTTAACCATGAAAGTTGAAGATAATTATTATAAGAAATTTAGAATAAAATTTAGAATTTTAGAAATATATCAATTGGAGAGTGTGGAAATTAATTTAAATAAATTATATAAATAAGAAGGAGTTTGGAAGTGTTTGAGTTTGATGAATTTTTATCCATAATAATAAATTATTATTAATTTTATAAATCTAAGAAAATAAAATTAAAATGGATGATACTTTTTTTAATATTCTCGCAAATCTTCCATCTTATCTTTTTCGTTTAAATTAATTCCAATGAAAGTACGCAAAATTAAATTCATCCACAAGATCTTTAACCCAGTCTCGAATTGCAATGCAACGGATGGTTACATTGTTCGTTCCCCTCGACCAAAAAGCAAACGAAAGTTTGGCCAAAAAATTCATATTCGTACAACGCGGTTCTTCCCGGTTGGAAAAAGTTAATTATTTCCCCCAGCCAGGCGTCGAGAGCAATCTCCACACTCCATCCCACGTATTCATCGTTGGGAATTCGTGTATTCCATTTGGAGGAGCGTTTAAACTTTTACCTGATAGGGACGCTTCGAAGGGGTGGGGGGAAGCTTAAGCCTCGCCAACTTTAACGATCCCCCTGTAATTCGTCCACCTGGAGTTGGAAGTCCAACCCGATGGATGGAGACACACTTCAACGGACGACACGCAATGCTCGGGGATCATTCTGCCCAAGTTTCTCAAGATCTTAGGGGCCTAGAGGTTAGGTCCTAACATTCGTATAATTGAGCGTCGTGTCCTTTCGATGGTTCTTCATCCCTTTGGAAATGTGGTGGTTGAAGAGTGCTTGGCTATTCTTGGCTGACTTTGTTTCGAAAGTTTCGAAGACTTTTGGGGCGGAAAAGACGATGAGAGAGAATTTAATGTTTAATAGTTATTATTGATCGACGAACTTTCAAAATTATAAAATTATCAAGGGACGATGGAACGATTTACAAATGCAAGTACATTGTAAATAAATTAGACAAAGAAGAATGTATATATTATTACTCGAGAAAAGAACGAATCAATAAAGTTAAACTTCATTGTATCTTACATCAAATGATAAACAATAGAAAGATAAATAAACTATATAAAAATCAATCGAAATTGCAACAAATCTATACATCTATATCATTCAAGATCACCATGTTGCTCCAACGTCTTGTTCATCTTATAACATATTATAGTTAACATTATGCTTTCACCAAAACAAAACACGCAAAACATTCATTTACAATCAAACTCCAAGACTCCAAAACAAGAAAAGCAAAGAGCACGGTTATACATCATCCGAAAACCTATTTGCCATAGTACAATGGGCGAAATTGCTGGTGATTAAATAGAGGCGCAATATTCACGAACGTTCTTTCATCTCCTCGAGGATGGAGGGACTCGTTAAAGAACCTTTGTCGGGGAGGGGTCTGAGACGCCGGCGAAGAGAAGAGAAGGAGACCATCGCAAGAAAGACGGTTGGATCTAAAGATACCGGCCGATTAGAGGCCGTTCCGACAACCCCTAGTCCAGCTTCTTATTGCATAGACCCGTTTCCACTCGTTCTACAGGAGGCTGCTGGAGTCTCTCTTCCCGTAGAGACTTTGAGAGGCGAGTTTCTCTCTTTGAAGAGACCCCTCGGTGACCCCTGGCTCGAGACGCGACAAAAAGGTCTGTGGTGGTCCTTCGGTGGCACATTTCTGTCCGATTGGAAGGACCAAAAGGACCGAGGGACACGCGAATCCGTTTAAATGAAGACGAAGGGGCCGCGCTTTCGTGAAATCATGGAATTTCTTAGCTTCTTCTGCTATTTCTTTTACTTCTTCTTTCCCGCTCCCCTTCTATCTATGTTCGATGGTATTTCGATTCCATCTTGGATTGACTTCAGTTCGGTTTCGATTAACTCGTGTTTGTTTTTTTTTTTTTTTTTGAAATTTTTCCTTGATTATTATTGAAAATAGTTATTTTGATGACACAGATTCGATTAGAAACAAATTCGTAATTGTTAATTCATTTTGAACAAGTTCTTAAATCCATTAACGTGAAAACGTTTCAGGTAATAGAGCGAATTTAAGCTAGAGTACTAAAATATAAATAAAAAAAAAAAGCAAAATGTCTTGGAAGGATATAAAAGAAGTTTTCAAAGAAGTTTCGAAACCTTAAACCACTAAAAAAAAGTTTAAGATAAACGAAATAAATCTTACAAACTATTACTTTCAACAAACTTGTGAAAATTTGACATTATTTCAATTTTGAAGAATATTACATCCTCCTCGCTCGATAAACCTGTCAAGGAAAAAAAAGAAAACTCAATTGAAATTCATAAACTTTTCCAAACTCGTACAGTCATCTCAATTTTGAAGAACATTATTTCACGTAACTCGATGAAACGCGTAACTCCGGGAAGAAAAGAAGATAAACTTAAATTCATATATAGTCATTCTTCTTCTTCCCCCATACATTATCACCCACACTTTACACGCCACGGTTTCGAGGCTATTATAACTCCATCTCTGTCACAGGGGTTAAAAGCGATCGGGGATAATTTTTCAACTCTTCTGGTCTCGGTGAAACGCCACCCACGGGGCCAACTAATATAACGCAGAACGAACGAAGAAAAACGAGTCGAAGGCGACTCTCGATTCAGCGAATCGAATTGAAGGGTGGCCACGTGGTTCTGCTAAAACGATGTTGAATAGCTGGTAGGGTAAGTTCGACCTCGGCTGTCTGGCAACTGGCCCTTCATCTCGTGAAACTTTAACGCATTTACCTTGTACCATCTCGAGGGCGATATATCCACGCTCGCGAGATGAACATCTTCCGAGAGAGAGATTTCGAATTTGGGACCTTTCACTCGTCATCGATCACTATTAGCTTCGTTCTCCTCGCTCCTTATTTCTCGTTTCGCTCGCGACAGGATTCGTTAGGGAACATTGCGCGTGGAAAAAGGGTAAGAATCGTTTCTTTGGTCTTTTTTGGTGGTAGTAATTGGTGGTAAGAGTAGTTGCAAGAGTTTCTTTGATAAAGATTTCTTGTATACGTAAATTTCATAATGAATTTGTGCTAGAAAATAAGTGGAGATATTTGTATGAGTTATGATTGATTATCTTGAGTTTGGATGTTAATTATCGAAGGAAAATGAGAGAGATGAATAATGTTGATGAATATGATGATAAGTAATGAATATTCATATCGTTATTTCAAGGTGTGATGATTAAACGAGTTACCAGAGAATGTAGAAATCAATATATCCATGGGAAAAGAACTTAACATTACGGTCACATAACGAATACTTTTCCACCGCACAGTTTACGTACCTCGATTCAAATGCAAATTAGCCCATGAGCTGCTAAATTTACAGTTTACTAACGAGCATTTAGGGATTCTGTGCAGGTTTCACCATCAAGACCCTTAGCTATTCAAGTTTCAACCCTTCCAAGTTAGGGGTTAATTGTGTCATCGCGATCGATCTGTTTGCGTAATTCGTCTGTTTCTAAACTCTCCGATTAAACATATTGACACGTCGTCTATTATAATCTTTTCACACACGTTTTATCGTAATTAAAAACTGAAAAATTAATATCCTTAATAATTAGAATTGTTAGGAAATTGTTGCATAAAAATTTCTTGACAAAAGCATCACTCGTATCTGTTAATCACAGTCTGTAATAATTAAATATTCAAATTAAATATTCAATTATACTTACCCTTTTTTAATTTCCAAATTTCCTTGTCGTTAATCGTATTCTTACATCTCTATTGTAAAAAGAAAATTCTTTCATCTTGAATGAATTAAAAATATCATAAATTGCAATATATATATAAAAAAAAAAATGGAAAAACAGTCTGACGCTGAAGAATTATGGTTGCAGGTTTAGCAGAATGTTTTATAGCTTCTGTCTAGCGACATTTAGCCCGGTAAATAGCTTAGAGCATTTCACCGTCTCATGGAACACATTCTCCGCATAGTTAGATAGAGGAATGGAATCATCCCATCCCTCGCTTTATCATAGTTTCGAACTCTTGGATTATTTCACGTGATTTATGTTTGAAATATTAATTACGTCCCACAATCCCCACAGTTTGACTATGTTCGATGTTCGTACATTTTTCTATCTTAGGTGTTATTACGTATTAGAATATACATTTTTTAAAATGCATCGATTTAAAATATTTAATATATGTAATTGTAAAATTTATTCATTTACAATATTATTTAAAATTCATAATGTATAATAAATCATTTATTTATTATAATTTGTTCAATATTTTCTTTTCTTTTCGCGCGTTTTATGCGAAAAAATTAACTTATAATCCAATCAGATTATTTTATAATCGATTTTGATATCTTATCTTCTGATTCTTTTATGAGTGTGCTTTACTTAGAACTGCAACTTTTCAATTATTTGTATTATATATAATCATTTGTATTTTTACTTAAATTCGTTCATAATATTCAATGAAAAGATATATTGTAGTATTTGAATAAAATTTCGGAGCAATAATGATGCACAAAGAGCGATAATCTCGCATCGATCGTAGAGAAACGAAAATAGTTGTTCCAGCTAATCTACTATCACCAATTCGAACGAAAATTACCGCTCATACACAACGTGCACAACGATAAGTCATATCGTTCGACGATTCGTGTGTAGCAGGGGTGGGGTAAACGCGAGTGACCAGTTCGAAAGTCGTAGGCAAATGGTGCGGGGGTGGCCCGTTTCCCGGGGGCAAATTTCCGATTTATTCAAGCCCGCTCCCGAATACTTGGGAGCCCATAAAGAGAATGAATGGGATTGTGGCGGTTGCAGCAATGCTTAGGGCTGCTTTAGGGGTTCATGAAATACGCGCTTACTACCCTCTTTAGGCTGTGCTCTTTCTCTCGGTCTCCTTTCATCTTTGTCCCTCTCTTTCTAACCAAAACTTTCTAAAAACTATTCCATCAATCCATTTTATTCCATCTCTTCTTCTGTGTTATTACAATTGTATCATTGTAATGTAATATTTCTATTAATTCACTGAAATGATTACTGAAAAGAGATATGAATGGTAAATTTTTTTTAAAATAGTCTTATAAAAATTATTATGTGTATTATATTGTATTATTATTGGTCAAATTATTTTAAATTTTCTTTATTTGTAAAGATATAACTATTTATTAGGAGCATATTAGTTTCTTTGGTTCTCGATGCAATTAAAGTAGAATAGATTTTAAATTAATTTTGTTAAACAGATCACTTTTCTTATTCATAGCAACTTGTCGATTTTTAACATATTTCGAGCCATTAATATTATTAATTGTTAAATCATTCCATAAGAGAAGTCATCTTCCAATGTAACAGGAGATAATAACTTCATAAGAAAGTTTTCTCCAAAAAACAATCTACCTACAATAATTTCCACATCTTGTAATAATCTTATAAATTCAAAGAAATTTCACGAATTCAAAATCTCCTCACTTTCGAATCACTTTTTTTCGTTTCATAACATTGAAAATAAATATCCTATACTTACATCTTTATCGAATCCTCCTCGGTTCCCGGTTCGTTTAACTCTCAGTCCACCCTCGCTCCCCTTCCCCGAATCGAAACTCTTCGCTCTCCGCGGGGTGGCCAGCCGATATTACCATGAATTTACATAGCCTCGCTCCGAACTCGAAACATATTGCGCCGCTTTGATTTATACGAAACATTTGCTAAATATTCCCGCTTAATCTCGGCTAGGCGGAATGCGACGTCGAACAAGTCAGCACCACGGTATTTCCTTCGACGAAAATCTGAGCGAGGGATCCGTACGAAAAAGGCCCTCGAGGGGGATCGCGATTTTACCCTCGCACGCGCGTCTTCTCTCTCTCTCTCTCTCTTTCTTTTTTTTCTCTCGATGAACGGAATTAACACTCGTATATTGGCTCGTACAGTAAAGGGAGCAGAACTTTGAAGAGGGAGCCGATTTTACCTTTTCTCCTTTTTTGCTTCTTTGTTGGGCTTTGAATGGATCATAAAACGTGGTAGGTTGTCGAGTAATTTGTTTATTTTTATTTTTATTTTTTTTCTTTTTACTTTGATGATCGAGGTAATTTTCTTTGATTCAACGATAACGATACGCAAAGGTTGTTCTTTTTCGAGAGTGTCGTATTAAATGCTTCTAAATGTCAATGATGATGTAATTTCGTGATCTATAAAAGTTAAATGTTTATCGAGTTAAGAAAACACGAGAAATCGAGATGGAAGAAGATAAATTAGTATCTCGGATAAACGGTAAGGGAGAAAGTAAAATATGAAAATGGAATCCGGAAACGTTGGAGAGAGAGTAAACTTCTCCCTGGTGAATATTGCAAGGAGAGATGGCGCGATGTATCTTGCCACGCCACCGTCTTCCAAAACAGCGATAATTTGAAACGGTACCCTTTGGCTGCAGGCTATTTGGCGGTTTTCTCCAGATTCCAATCCCCATACCACGATACCATGATGGTCAGTCGGCCTAGTTCGTCTATTTGGCTTCCTCTGTAGAAAGGGAAGTGTTTCTGTTCCGTATAGAGAGGTTGATACTTAACTCCGAAGCCGGCCAAGTTTATAAAACAGTATATACACCACTTACCATCAATTTTGAGATTTAAAAAGGATACATATTATGGAGATGCATATTTCTAAGGGAAAATTAATACGATTATATAATTCTTTAAAAAAGAATTTAATTTTTAGTTAAAAAAAAAAGAAAAAGATTAGAATTAATAAATTAGAATAAAAGAAAATTTAATTTGTATCAAAATTTTATCAATTTACCTAATAAAGAAAATATTTCTATAAGATTTCAAATGATCAAATAATATTACTTTTTTTTTTTAATATAAATACTTGTTTCACAAAGTGCACATTAAAAATATTATTTCAAATAAACATATATATTTTAATTCATCCGTTTCAAATATCTTTATCATTTTCAAATCGTTCTATAATAATTCACAAAACATCTCTACGAAAAATCTCTATCCCAGTATTCGATTCTCTCTCATATCTGCAAAAATCTGCGAGAGAGAAGCGGAACAAAAAAAAAAAAAAAGAAAAACACTCGAAAATAAATCCCTTACCCAACTTGCTCGCGAAGCAATCGACGATCGTCGATCATTAAACGCCTCTCGACTTTTCCGTTCGTGTCTTCTTCACCCTTCCGATCATACTTCCCCCGAAACGACGCCAGATACCACCCTCTGTCCCGTCCATTTCCGTTTTCGTTCAACCCAGCACCCGATCTTACTCCACCCCCAATATTTCTCTCTCTCTCTCTTTCTCTCTCTCTCTCTTTCTCTCTCGTTTTGTTT
>NW_006263411.1:745552-748567 GCF_000469605.1 Apis dorsata
ATAGCGAAGCCCGTCCCGACGATTATCCGAATTAATTCGGAAATGTCCCCTTAATGACCGACCCGGCAATATTTTTATTCCCGGGCGGAGTTCACCGGTGACTGCGTGCCGTGTATTAAGTATGATGGCTTGGCTAATTGATTTTAAGGGGAATAACTCTTTGCTCGCGGCCGTTCACGGCAAACGTGTAAATGTTTTTTTGAATTATGAAATTGTCCTTGCATTTTTGTAAAATATAGGATAATAATTCGTCAGATTATTATAACGAAGTAAATTATCTATTGTATATTTCGTTGAAGTAAAAAGTAGATTCGAGAGTATGTATTTTTTTAAGTAATGTGAGCATGAAAATATTCCAAACGGGGTTATTATTTTCTTCCATTATTCATTTATAAAATAAATTTGTTTCATCTTCTATTTTAAATTATTATCAAATGTATTGACGAAATTCATAATTTTCAGGTGTCCCTGTGCGACGACTACAGTCTACCGGTCGATTTTGTTAATAAAAGACGTCCTGCAAGTGCCGCGGCTGCAACTTCTACGGTCCAGTGGGCGCTTCCAAGTCCTACCGTAGAGAACGTGAGTATTATTATAAATTTCAAAATAAATATTTGAGATTAAAATCACCTTATCAATATTTTTCGTGAGAATTTCGCGATCGCGAGGAACGAATTTCGTTTTCCAAACATAATGCGAATATGGTACAATTAAAATATAATTATAAAATGGAAATTTTACCACTTGCTACGTACCGTTTACAACCATGTATTGGTTCAGGTATTCAATCAGATTTTATTCGAATTCTCTCGATTCAATAAACGTGCATTGTTCGTTAATCGTATCACCCGTATCATATTTCGTTTATCGTCGCTTGTTTTTCATCGATAAAGGATATCAATATTTGTACGCTCGTTTCAAATCGGAAAGATACGAGATATTTCTATCAAATGAAAAAATATACACAAGGATTTCGAGCAACGAAATATTATTTACCGTCTCGTATACCGTTAATTTTATATCTCACTCTTTCGTGCCAATAATATTCAATAATGACTTTGATCATGATTTATAAATATCTTTCTAAACAAAATAATCAATTGTTTAAAATTTCGATCAAATCACTCAATCACGGCTTCCTCCCTTTGAGCACAAAATTGATACGAATATATAGTTATAATCAACAAACGAGAATCTTATCTTATCAAAGATAAGCTGCAAGAGAATCTTTAAAAAAACTCTGATTCTCCAAATCTCGTTAATATATATTCGTCAATCTTAATGATAAAAAAAAAAGAATCTGAAATTTTTCAATAATCGAGTATTTAAATTAATTCAACTCTCAATGAAAATCCACTTCATCATCGATTCGAAGCGTCGTCTTCAGCATCGATCCACTCGTAGGATAACGCTCTACGAATAACCAACAGTATTGATATTTTCTCGTCGCCGGCGGTCGAAGAATCGGTTGAAGGGAGAAATATAATTACGATGGTGACAAAATACCCGCTGGGCACGATGGAGGGTGGACTGGCAGCGTGCAAAAGGGGTGGAAGAAGGTCGAACGAACGAACGGAAGGACGAAGGGAATCGTGCGAGCAGGGTGAAAAGAGAGATGGAGGTGACTTCCGGCGGTGCTTATAATTGTTCCACCACTCAGCTTCTGGTGCTCAGGATTGCCCGGAGCGGAGCGCCTAAATGTTTCTCTGCAGTCGAAATACCGCTTACCTTGACTGTGCTCCCCGGTGTCCTCGAAAGGACGTCGCGTTTACCGCGTTTACCGACGCCATCCTGCACGTGACACGGAATCTCGGCTCGCTTTGTCGCGGAAACCAGGTTCCCACGTTGAATATTGGATCCGGTGCGAGTAAAATTGTTGATGCGGAGATCCTTGGAATATTTTCCGATTAAATGGAATTTGAGTATCTGAGGAAACAGTTTTACGATTAATTTTAATGAATATTCGTTTTTTCTTTTTTTGATTACGTGGAATTTAAGATGTATTTAATATTATTTTGTTATTGGTTATTTATAATAACAATGAATTCGAAATGAATTTTTGTTTTATGAATTAATGAGAATTGACAGAACTGTCGTCCCAAAAGAGCACGATAAAAATTCTTAACAAATTAAATTATGCTCTTTCTCGAGCAATATTGCAAAAAAATTATCATATAATTTTTACTATCTACTCATCACTATAATACACGAAAGAAAAACCACATGATATAATAATAACGTGATATAAAAAAATAAAATGGAATAAAAATCAAGAATTAGAATTCGAACCAAACAATTCATCTGCACCCTGCAGTCATCAACAAATTGCAAGCATCATTCGCTAGGCGACAAAAAGTTATTGTCACGAGTAAAGAAGAAGAGTCGTAAAGAAGAGGGAGATCGAAAACGGAGAGGAGACAAAGAGATGGGGACACCTGGTCGCGACGAGAAGAAGAAAAGTTTTCCTTCGTTGTGTCGCCACGGTGGGCGTCCCTCGAAAACGAAAGTGCTCGTCGCAACTGTGGTGTCAAAGGGGGGAGGGGGTGGTTCGTGGAGGGTGGAGGTGGAGGGCGACAAAGAGAGGAAACCGGGTGCCACTTGATTCAAGAGGGTGAATCGTTACGACTCTCCCGCTCCTCTCGTAAGCCCTACTTAATACTTTAGCGCTTTATTTTATGCGTGAGGTCGGGCTGTAGGTCGCATTTATCACTTTAACAAAGAGCCCTGCCGCGCGAGGAAAGTTCGAGCCGACGCCTCCTTGTTTCCTAGCGATGGAAATTTCGCGGTCGCGTGGTGGCGAAAGTGAAACGGGGATTTATGGTTTCCTAAACACTCTATCTTTCAGAGGTTTCAGAGGATGTTTAACCGGTGGATGAAGAGTGATCTTGCCACGGTCGATGCTTTGGATTTGAGAAGAGAGAAATTTTTAAATTTGATTCTTTTAATATCTATTGCTTGAGAGAGAAAGAGAGAGAGAAAGAAGAATCTTTTTTATTTGATTATTTTTTTTTTTTT
>NW_006263411.1:748761-757664 GCF_000469605.1 Apis dorsata
ATGAATTTGATGAAGGGTAGTTGTTTGGTGATGTAACGATCGATTGTAAGATGTGTAAGAGAATTTTTATTTGGTAATTATTCTTTTTCTTTTTAAGAGTGTAATTATTGTTTTATTTCTATGCTAAAGCAATGTTTATTTATCGTGAAAGTGGTGAAAGTGAAAAGGGGATTTATGGTTTCCTAAGTACTTTAGTTTCAGAGGATGTTTAATCGGTGGGTGAAGGGTAGTTTTGGTAAGTCGATCGAGAAGTTGGTGCTTCTAAGAGGAGAAAATCTTGTATGATTTTTTATATTTATTGAAGAGAAGAAGCTTTTTATTCCATTTGATGGCCATTCTTCTTTTTTCCTAATATGATTAAATTCTTGTTTCATTTTTATATAAATCTAATGAATCACCGTTCAAATCTAAGAGAATTATTTTTAATTTTTTGAGAATTTAACAATATCTCGTATGAAATACTATTAAACGTTATAGGAAGGATCTATCACACCATAGATTCTTTCCCAAGGTAATAAACACTGTCGCCAACGTTGCCCTCACCTCTCGTTATTGGTACTGTTATTTATGGCAGTCTGACTACCCTCGTAGATTGGATCTTCAGACTGCTTTAATTGACATATATATTATTTGTTGAAATATTTTTTAAATATATATGTAGGAACGAGGTATATAATACTAAACTATTATTAATAGAGTTTATTTATTTCATTTTTAATTATGTTTATTAAAAAAGTAAATTAAATTCACATTCTTTGCACGTTTAATTTAATTATTACACGTAATATTTCTTTACAATAATTTTTATTATTCTCAACTATAAATTATAAATCAATTAACACATCGATTTAGAATAATTCTTTTCTCGAATTTCAAATATCTTTCTCATTTCATTTCTACTATAAAGATAGATTCTCAATATTACTGGATACCTCGATAGATTTTAGAAGAGACTATCGGATATGTTTCCAAAGCATTAAACTTTGCAGGCTAAGCTCCTTCGACAGCGAAATTCACGCGACATTATGCGAGATCACGGAACATTTCAAGGTTGTGTACCCTTCGTTTCTTATTCAGCTCGAATAAGATCGAATTTTTTTTCTAGAAAAGGCCATTTATTGTTTCTAACTTTTGTATCACGTATCATTCAAACTTTAATTCTTTATGAATTTAATTATCAATGGTTCAAAGATCCATTGATCAGATTTCGCTGATTTCGTGCATATATAGTAATAGCAAAATGATACGTACATGTCGAGAATCACGCGCGCGATAGCGAGATTATGGGCTGGATAATAATCGCGGTCAATTATAATACGACGGTCGTATAATCGGATTAAAGTCCGATAAACCGATGGGATTATTGGCGGACTGTTAACGTAGTTATTCGTGCTAACTGTGGTCTAATGCTGTCCGAGATAATGATGTTTAAAATTCGAAGGGATTTAACGTGTTACACGTCATAACAAAATTGGGCCTATTTAACTTTACAAATTTTGCAAATTTCTATTTTATTTAATCTGTAATAAATTTATCATAAGTATAATGTATTTTAAAGATGTATCGTTTTAATATTTTTTCTTTTAATTTGATTTTATTTTTGATGTTCAATGATCGTTCATAATCAATGTAATTTATCTATTGCGTTATTTCTAAATGTTTCATTAATTTTGAATTTCACAATTCTTAAAATTATTAATGTTCTCACGTGAAAATTTTGTTTTTGTTGTTTCTATTATTTTGTATTTTTATATTCCAATTTGGAATAAATTATTTAATACAACAAATCAATTTATTTTTCAAACAGTTTGTAATTTCTTTGCAAACATTTTTATCTTCGAGTAAATTTATCTGTTCATATTATTTATTATCTTTATTTTTAATAACATTAATAATTAAGAATAACAAATATTTACGTTGCTTCAAATTTATTTTCATTTTATTACGTCATATTAATTTATTCAAATTACTTGTATATTTTAAATAATGTATATTTACTTTCTTTGAAATTTTTTATTCCCTGCAAATAAAATAAATTTGTTTCCCTTTATATCATTCATTCGCTTTATTGTGTTATCGTTGAACTCTGCAAGTTTCTACTGTAATAATACGTTGATTAAAGTTCGCTCATCAATCTTGATTCGCATAATCGTTCGCTTCATAATCTGCAAATTTCGATATTCATCACAAGCCCGATAATCGAGCATCTTATCCTCTTCTTTATCTTCTGGGAAATTGTGCTAATTACGTAGTAATACAAAATTAAAACGATTTTTATAATGCTCCCTTTATTTCATCGTTGCTTAAGTATTCTCGAGTTAAATGCAAAATTGCAAAAAAGAAAAAAAAAAGGAAACTTCGTTA
Organism: Apis dorsata; assembly: GCF_000469605.1. NCBI lineage: Eukaryota > Metazoa > Arthropoda > Insecta > Hymenoptera > Apidae > Apis > Apis dorsata. The sequence goes on from NW_006263411.1 coordinate 751,126, forward strand.
TTCCTTACTGAAATTCCTACTCTCATTCGAATCTCATTTTCAGATAATAGAATGAAAATTCTATACAAAATTCGTTCGAATTTAGATGCGATTTAAGGAGTGAATTTAAACTATGGACAACAGGAAATACATTTAAATAGTTTCTTTGTGTAATTACTTGTATAGGAAATTCTATCAATGATCTCTTCTATGAACAAGTATGAAAACTTAATTTAAAAAGTTACGATATACTTTGCATTAATTTTAGATCAAAGATCTAAGTTTGAAAACTTTAAAAAAGATATTTTAAGGAAAATTTTTCCTCTAGAATTTCTTTCTTCCATCATTTCATCACTTAAATGCACTCTAAATCTTATGGAATGTATTCTAATTCTCATTCAACCACGAAATATCATACATACCTAGATATGTCAAGTCTTGCAACCAGATTTGGTTCATCGATCATATACTGCTCAAACACATTTCAAACTGTTCCATATCGTTCTCTTCAATCTGTCTTTTTCCACTTACATGCTGACATATCAGCTAACAAAATCGATCCTTGCATCAGGAACACGAGTAGTATAGATAATGTATGAACGATATTGTCCACGGTAATGCACCATCATCTCTATTAAAATAAATTTACAATAACATAATATTTATTTAAATTTTTCAATTTCATCAAGAAGATATATGAACCGTAAAAATCGTATTATATTATCTTTGATTCTCGATTTAATTATTCCAATTCACAATTTCTGAACATTCTTTTAAGTAGGATATTGCAGCTTATCAATTATCCACTATCACATTTTATCATTCTCTATTTTAAGAATAGAGAATTAAATTAATCAAATAATTACAATCGTACAAATAATTATAAAAATTAGTAAGATTAAATTGGCACATAAATAAAAAACATATTCATAAACATATAATTATATAAAAGAAAGAAATACACTCCTTAGGATATTAAAAGATATATTACATCATAAAATCTTTAAAAACAAGCTTACCTTTTCCAATCCATCCTTTCACGATTCCTTCAAACTCAACATAGTCATCTCCAAGACACGTCTCATATTCCGGCTTAAGAATCAATCGGCAAGATGATCGAATTTTCAACAGTCGATCGGTTCGCTTGCCACGCCGACAAATTCCCAACTTCTTTCGCCTGCGGAAGTTACCCTCGTAATTTCCGTATAAACATCCACGAATTTATCTGTTCCAACGACGAAACCAACGCACCAACAAAGAAAGGAGGGGGAGGGGGAGGAGAGAGCAGGAGAGATAGAGCCAGAAGGCAATCGGTTTCGAAACAACCCCCGGGGGCCACGACGCTCAACTTTGGCAGGAGAATTCCAATTTTGGCCTCTTTCAATTTAAGGCTACTTGTCTTGCCTGTCCTCTTCTCGCACGCCTTGCAACAGCCTCCATCATTTCAATTCGTCTGTCTTCCTCTCTTCGAGCAGAGAACCGTGATACAAGCTTGTGGCGGAAGTGCGAGGAGGAGAAGTTTCCGCCGCCATTGATCAGACGCCTTCCTTTCGACGAGTATTTCTTTCTTTCTTCTTCTTCTTCTTCTTCTTTTTCTTCTCCTTCTTTTTCTTCTCCTTCTCTGTCGCGTGGAGGGAGGGAAGGGAAGCCAGAGGCCATCGTTATTGCTTCTATTATCGTTATTATCATTAAAATCGAAAGTTGGCGAGCTCTCCTCCATGAATTGTTGAAGGTTTTCTTTTGGATGGTGGAGGATCGATCGAAACACGCCCCATTGTGCACGCACCTGTTTAATAACGTGGACGTTACTCGAGATCGAGGAAATGAGAGTGATAGGGTCAAGATGAATGGAAGCTGGATTTGTGGATGGATGGGATTTTTTTTTTTTTTAAGATTCGAGGAACGAGGGAATGGATTTGACGTAGTAGAATGAGGTTGTTTACCTTTGTGCATGTTGATAATTGGGTGTATATTGACTTGTTTGGTGATGAAATATTATATTATATAAATATAATATTATAATATTTTTTAATATATGTTCCATTTATTTTTTTAGAATATCTTTTTCTAAATAACTTTCATCTGATTTGAATTTATTCACCATCTCATTTATATTATTACAAATATAATAAATAGACATTTGTATAATAATGTCTATAATATTTTTATTAAAATATTCTTTCCTGAAAATATAACACAAAATAATTAATACTTAAAATAAATTAACAAACGAAAAATTAAACTTATATTTTCACAAACAACCATGGAAGAAATAAATAAGAAGCTATAATCAGAAGGGAGGAGAACTCGTTCAAGAAATGGGATTCTTACATACCAGTGGAAAACAACATCAAATTAGGCGGCACAAATTATTTGGTCGGTAACAATTTGGCATCGAGCTAGCCAAAGCTTGGCTGGCTAACAACGTCCAGCTTCGACCCTTTGGGGATACCATCAACGGGGGTTATTGCACGAGTTTCTTCGACTAAGCACGCGACACGTTAGTCCAACGCAATTCCATGCCCTGAGCACGGCCAATTGCGGTAATGCGTTGGCCGACCGAGTCGTAGAATAAACATTTTTAACTTTCTCCTCCTTTTAAACGGAACAACCGTGTACCCCGTTTCGTTTCCTGTTTTCCTCCAAGGATATCTAATCTCCGCGCTTAATAAAAGGTACTTAACATTCTGGTGAATTAATAGAATGTCTTGAACGTTGCTGGAATACGTCTTGAGGAAATAGGCATAGAATTCGTTCCATAAAGAGGAGTTCCGTTATAATTGCACTGTTTAAACAATCTTTCTACGAAATTACGCAAAATCATGTAGTTTTGATGAAGTTATTTCTCGTTATTTCAAAGTGAGAAGAAGAATATAGTAGTCTCGATGCAGTATCCTAGATGGTGGAACTTAATGAAGAATTGTATTATTTTTTATTCAATGATTTATGAGTACATGTTAAATTTATCATCGAAACTTTGTGACTGATATTTATGTCACTGATATATCTTGATATTTCTCAAATTAGTTTAATTGCTTGTGAATTACTTTCGAAAATTCTGACAATTTCCAATGAGTCTCAAGAGATTGTCATCTCTACATGTTATAATGTACATATTCATAGACACAAAATATCTTGTTTAGATTAGAATGATTTCTATCGAATTCTGGAAATTTAAAAAATTTGGAAAATTTTTCCTTTTAGAATTCAATAGATTCTAAAGGATTCCAAATATTTTACGAAGATTTTTACTCTTCTTCATCGTTAAAATTCGAAGATTCTGAAAGATGCTAAAAAATTATAGAGTTAGAGAAAGAAGTTATTTTTATAAATATCTGGAAAAGTGTATAGCAGTCGACATTGTGGGATGCTTGAGGAATTGTAACGGAAGGAAACGATCTTCTGCTCTGTTTTCAGGCGGAAGTCGAGGTTGTGGAACAATACAGCGACCCGAAGGATAGTAAGAACAAGGCGTACGTCGAGCCAGGAGCTGAGACATCCCTGCCGACGATCTACAGCAAAGTAAATCGCAACTATTGCCGACCTTACACGGGTAAGTGGTGCATAACTTTCGTATTTGTAACTGTGCTTGTGACCTGATGGAAGTTTACTGCTTTGCTAGCGCATATCTCGCCGCAAAAGCCTACTAAAAGAAGCTTACAAGCTTACAAGCCTTCTTTACTGCTTGTCTCGTCTAGCGACCTATAACGTGTATTTAAATGTACTATATAAATGATTATGCAAGAAATGATAAGAAATATGTGATCTAGATTTTCTTAGATTTTCTTTACAACAATAAACGTTAGAGTAAAATTTAATATTGAATAACTGATCAAATCTTAAAAAAAAATTAACGTAATGTAATAATTGCAAAAATTTTAACGAATTTTAATAATTAAAATTACGAATAAAGAATGCGTGTATAAAAATATAATAAATTTTCGAGAATAGTGAAATAATTTTCAAATTAACACTTATAAAATACTTAATAATTTTAAATAACAATCCAAAATAAATTGTCTCGTTTCAATTTCGAAATACAAATTTGCCCAACATTTTAAACATTTTATATTTCAAACTTCTACCATATACAGACAGAGATTCTAAATATTTGCCTTTGAATCTCGCTCAGAGATACATCACACGGTAAATTAAGAACAATATTTCGAAACGAAGCTATTCAGATTTTCAATCACTCTCTCTCTCTCTTTTTCTCTCTCGAGATTATACACTCTCGAAAAAAGCACCAAACCCTGTGTTTAAATACTTATCCAACTTCCCATATTTGCAAATCAATATTTGCCTCGATATTAACAGATTCAGTCCAGAGAGGTACGGCTCACGTAGGCCGACCGATAATAAACCTCGATGAACGTAAATACAAATCCTAAAATACGAAGAAGAGCAACGACATAAATTTTTGATAACGCGTAATGAGTCAGCACACGCGGATTAAAGCGTGTGGAATCGATCGTTTCGCGAGGCAACGTTAAAATAAATAAACTTTGAACGATTATAAATCAAAGATTTATCCTGTGCCTGGATGATAACAGTCAACGTTTCCGGATTTCCGCTTATCGGTTGGCTTTTGCACAAAATCTGGCCAATTTTCTGCCAACCTCTTCTTGTCAATCTTTTTCTCTTTATTGTGCGAAATTCTTTCTCGCCAAACTCTTGTTCGTGTAGTAATACTGGATCCTAACGTGAATGCCATGATGACGTACGTGATTACACGATGAAAGTTGGAGCCAAAAGATTTCATGAAAATGGCGATTTAAAGTGAAATATTCTCTTGCTGTCACGGTGGTAATATATGTTATGCTTGGGGCTGGGAAAAATTCAAGAAGAAATACATAGAAAATTGAAATATGTAGTTCTATAAGAAGGTATTATTTGAAAATTATTATTTAATAATTTAATATTTAATAATTTAAATCATGCGCGAATATTACTTATTATTTATACTCGAATTTTGATATAAATAGAATATCATAAAAGATAATTATGTTTTTCATTCTTTATTATTATTATAACTTATTTTTAGAACTTTGTTTCATAAAGGAAATTTTTAAAAAAATTGGAATTTAAAATATAATATTTAACAGAAAATTGTTTAAATATAAAAGCAAATCATTTGTAACAGGAAATATTTCTTTTAATAATATAACAACAATTTTCTGTTTCAATTCATATAATTTCATTAATATATTTACAATTAAAATTCAATAAAATTTTTCTTCCAGCAGATTTGAATTCGATACATATTATTATTAATATATCCTTTTTGACAAGCATATTTCGACAACCAATATATATATATCTGAACAATCGATTGTCAAACACAAAAAAAAAAAAAGAAAAAATTGAAAAATCTCACGAACAAAGATATTAGATGAAAATATTGAACTACGCACGAAATAAATGGCGTAATAACCGAATACTCCCCTGGGGGCATTTAAATGGTAGCGTGAACCCACGCTTTTTTCAATCTCGATTTCACGAGGTTGTGAAATTGAGCTGTCGCCCAAGCATTCGATGAAGAGGCTGTAAGTTTCGGATTATAGAGTTAACAGAAATTCCCGCGCCGAGCCGCAAATTAATGCGGTGAACCCCCAGCGATACGGCCGATACTCCGATGTACGAATTATCGAGGCAACAACTCAGTTAACGCGGAGTAAGAGAGGCGGAAGAGCCCCTCGATAATTGAACGGTGCACACAGGTTGGCCAGCAAATCCCGTGGATTAATCGAACGTTTTCGAAACGGAAGGGTCGTTTTCTTTCTCCTGGAACGCATTGCTATTAAAAAAAAATCTACACGTGGAACTCGTACTGGTCACTGATAGGAAAAAAAAAAAAAGATCTTTCTTTCAAAAACCATTAATCACGTTATGATTTGTATATAAATAAAATCGTATCATAAAAAATTGTTAGGAATATACATAATTTGCAATGAAGAATTGAATAGAATTAATATGCAATTTGTCATGTGATTTGTTGTTGAAAATAGGTTCTTTTTATATAATAAAAAAAACTCAATGTAATAAAATTTAGTAAATTCATATAAGATGAGGAGATGGAACATTAACAATAATCAATAACAATTTAAACACTCAAATACAATTTACAACCTATAAAAAGGAAGGAGATCTTTCTGTCCACTATTTGTTCCACCATCATCAATTTTCCAAATTCCTTGATTCAAAATTAACTGAGGACGGCATTGATAAACTTCAACCACTCGTTAAACCCGTTTCAACGTTCAACAAGGGTCGAAGCTTCGTCACTCTGGAATGTCGAGAGTTCCGGTTCGTAATTAACCCCCTATAGTTATACCCATAGAAGGACATAAACGTATAATGGATTTTCTACGTCCTATTTTAACGCTCGCCTATGCAGATCGCTTCTATGAACCTTGGACAAACACATCGGTGAAATTTACATTCTTATCATATTCATGGGCTTTTAATTCGTGCGAACGTGGCAGAGATTGAGTTTGATGAGAGAAAGAGAGAGAGAGAGAGAGAGAGAGAGAGAGAGAGAGAGAGAGAGAGAGAGAGAG